>NC_056609.1:19014177-19091677 GCF_018340385.1 Cyprinus carpio | reverse complement strand
GCCCCATTCCGCAGCACCCCCTCTGCAAACCACTCTCCCCCAACACCACCTACCGCATGGGAACAGGCAGAGAACCCCCAAACCATCAATCACCCCCAGACAAACACCAGGGGGGGAAAGAAAGAGTGAGATCAAGTGAGGGATTTTTACTCATGTGAACGCGATCACTGAAACAAACAGCTCTTAACGTCAGTCAAGTGACAGCAATTCATGGGTGTGTACTGTATGTTGTGCATAGCTGTGAGAATGCAAGGTGGCACCGGTGCCAGTCGCTCTGCATGTGTGTGGCTGGTTGCCATGACGTTCAGTCACATGGACTAGATCTCCCTGAGGACCTTTAGTTGATGCACAGATCTCCATGGAACAGCACAGCACTGAATTCAACATCATCCAATACTCTCTCGTTTTTTTCCTGTCAAAACAAAATTTTTCAAGAGAATATTTCCAAAGGACAGAAGCCGTGTCATATCTGAATGGAAGAAGCTTTTCATCTTGGATTCAAGCTGAGCTCCTTTTATATTTTTAAAATATTTTGGTGTCGTGCAAAATTCAAAATTCAAAAAAAGGTCTTTGCATCTGACATACCAGTAATTATTCAATTAAGGTGTCTATGATTATTTGAACTTACATATATATAGCCTATTTAACTTACTTCTATAGTGAGTACACAGGGAGTTCTCCATCTGTGCACCTTTACCCCCAACACATACCCCACCCCCTTCCTCCTCGGGTTGAGCCGTGGAGCCAGGCTGCTTTAAATGGGTGTAATTAGATGAGAAGATGAGCAGCATTCTTTCCTAAGGGCAGGGTGATTACAGGCCCTCTCTAGACTCCCTACAATTACCCACTCTATTCCAAACACACAGACAGGAATGTTCTCTCCCCTCAACAAACTACTCCACCTGATTACCACTCAGTAGAAGGACATATAGAGGACGACATGCACTCAAAACCTAAAATGCCAATTTTGAGGAGGTGAGCTGAACGGTCTGACCTCTGACCCCTGATGTCAACAGACACATGCCTCAGGCAGTGATGGGGTAATGCCCAACAATATCTTCACCTTAAACCATGGACACAGACTGTTTCTTTGTCTTTCTTTCAATGTATCATATCGGACAGACTGTGGTAATTATAGAATATGGTATGTTGAGAGACGCTCACTCGCTGTGGATTATAATGAAGACCATCCTTATTAAGACTAAACACATTGCCTTTCAAACCTCACATTTCTAAAACATTCATAAACACACTCTCACATTTATCAGTTAGATCCAATAATTCCCAGACCTTAAAACAGAATTGAATAGGCAAAACAGTAAAAAAAAAAATTGTATGTGCATGTGTATTTACCAGGAAAAATACTAATGACGAAAAATAAAAGATTAACATGATGCATTACATTACACTCACAAAACACGTTGAAACCAGTCTCATTTTCTGATTCAGAGCCAGTGATGTGTGGTGGATTGTTGTTTGTCTATAATCACATTCTTTTAGAGCAGAGTCAGCAAATTTCTTTGCTAAACACAAGTAACACATTCACAGAGGCGCTCACTTATAGATCTTTAGTTCATTTTTGATTTAGTGGTCAAGTACCAATAGTGGACCAGAAGAACCCTAACCTTTCTTACGAACCTCTGAAAAGTGTAAAAAATAATAATACAAAATAAATAAAGGACAAATGCATTGGGAATAATTACAATAATAGTATAAATGCAATTTTTCAAACTAATCACACCTCACAACCAAAATGCTGTATTGTGGAAAGCTGTCATCATTCACAAAAACATTTTCAAGCAGCCAAAAGCTGATAATTGTGAATAATTCTATTCATACATGTGGCAAAAAAAAAGTTCTCACCTTAAGAATCATGTTAAATGGTACAGCACTGTAAACATGTAATGAGATTTTGGGTGTGTGTGTGTGTGTGTGTGTGTGTGTGTGTGTGTGTGTGTGTGTGTGTGAGAACTGCTGCATCATCAGAATACCAGTGTTGCCTTTGAGATTTTGTGGCTTCGCACATGTGACGAGGGAAAGGAGGAGCACTGCAAGTTGAAACTATGAAAAAGAAAGAAAGAAAGAAAGAAAGAAAGAAAAAGAAAAGAAAAGAAAGAAAGCAAGAAAGAAAGAAAGAAAGAAAGAAAGAAAGAAAGAAAGTAAAAGATGAACAAAATGCAAACAAACATACATTTAAAAAACAAACAAAAAAATCCAACAAAACAAAAAAACAGAACGCAAAAAAAAACCAAAAGCAACATGAAAAAACCCCAAAAGGAAACAATAAAACAAAATCCAAGTAAACAAAAAATGCAAACAAAAAACACAATAAAAAAAGAAAAGAAAAAAAGAAATGAAAAAGCAAATATCAGTGTGCTAGTGAAACATCAGGACTTTATCTGCAGCTGGGTTCTCTAGAGAGGGATACGATTAGATGAACCTTCCAGCAAAATTACATCAGGACTCAAGAGAAGATACTAAAAAGATAGGGAGAAAAGACAGACAGAAAAGAACGCGAGATGGAGTGAAGGGGAATTTACCCAGCAACCCTAGAAATCACTGGAGAACATGAGGATGTGCAGCGCAGCGGCTAATCCTAAGAATCTTACTTCCACAAAAAAAAAAAAAAAAAAAAGGAAAGAAACTAAGTCGAAGCTTGTAATGAAACGACATAGTTTGTAGACCAGGCTGAGAAAGAGGTTGATTGTTCAAGTAACCAACGAAAAGGGAGAACAGTGAAGACAGAGTAAGGCAATCTGTTGTAGAGGAGGAGGACAGAACCAGGAAGAGGGAGGGAACGAAAACGTGTGCCGTGTCTAAGTAACCATGGGAAAGACTGGAGCATGGAGAGAGAAAGCAAGTGGCGAGACAGAAAAAGAACGCTAGAGGAAAATAAAGAGACAAGGTATTAACACAATTCCCTGAATGAGTTTAAAGCAGCCAGGGGTGTGTTGGGCCGTTGTTGTCTTCGGCGCTGAGCTGTCCTTACGAAATGTATTGTGACAGCCCGGCATCTCTTGACAAAATGCTTTAGCAATGCTGCACCCGTCATGTTAATGAAGGCGTGTGAAGACGTGCAAAACCAGTTGACTTTGCAATGGACTTGCACACTTACATATCTGTGTATGCACAGAGGTAAGAACAGACAGCCGACTGAAGCTTGCTGACGAGCCGACACAATGCTGTATCACTCCCGTATTCCACGAACATAACAGATGCTGAAAGACTGGCATGATCACTCATGCCCGTGAATGGATGGGATGTGATATATTGGCTGTAAACAGCCAGACACACACAGACGTTCACACAAGCAGGGGGACTGGCGTCACTCTGCTCTGTCATTGCGTCCCCTTGCATCAGAGTGTTCCCCTGGTGCTCGCTCAGGCAAGAACAGGTACAAAGAGCACCAATGGCACTCCTTGCTGAAACACTCCACACACACACACAGTTAAAATGGAAAGATGCTTCGAGTTGGAGCCGGAGGGTGAAATTAGCAGACAAACCTAAAGTTTACTTAAGAAGACGAAAGATAGATAAAACGAGAAATAAGGTAATACTAGAGCGCTTCATCGATCTCCTGACCCTACATTGGCTTTGGCTAAGTGAATGTGTCCTGGGTTCAGATTAGCGAAGCTTAATGCTGTTTACATCCTTTATCTACCCTGCTTTTTGCTCTTTCCTACTGATTTATTTTACGTCTGCCATGCCACTATCCATCTTGTAGATTTAACTTATTTAACCTCTCACCCTCAACCCCCTCATAACCTTTCATTTTCTCCTGCACTCACCTTGTAGGTAGACAGCACAGCATTCCTATCCTCCATCTCCATTAAAACAACAGTAAAAAAGCTCTTACAGGCTATAATGCCTCTCGCTTACATTACTGGTTGTTATCCCAGTCTAGTGACTCAGCACTCTGTTTAAATTATTAAAAAACAGTGACTGACATGCTGACGGTATTTTCGTTATAAGTAGCCATGAGCGAGTGTGTGTGAACATGATTTGGCATCGCTAGATTATAGCAAGCGAGTTGAAATGCGATATTTAGTGCACAGTGAATAGAAAATAATTAGCCAAATCTTTTACTAGTCTCAAATTTGTCAGGTCACATGGGCTGTCTGAACCATGGAGGTCTAGAATTACTGCAGAAAGGTAATGACAGTTATTCGGTTGGAAAAAAATACTTGCTAGCAGAATTTACTATAAACCAAGCCACTCTAAAACACTGAAAACACTGGATCATAATCTGCATGTATGTAAATGAACACAATGCCACACTTCCCTCTGAAACACACAATGCATATCTTTAATTAAATCACATTCTTTGCAATTTGATAATTGCACCAAGCCATATTGAGATCTTGGTTTTATTTCGATTAATTATGCAGCCTTAAGATGCGACTTGGACGCTGTAAATCTGAAGTTGGACAGTCTCTTCCTGTCTAAATAGGCGTTTCTTGGCCAGAAAAAAGCTGAGTGTTGACCAGATTTTATACTTAAAGTCAAAGTCTGACTTAATTTGTACGAGGCAAAATATTAGAACCTCTGATGAATAAAGAATATGCTAGAACTGTAATCAGCTTCCAAATCTTCACAGAACGTCAGTCATTTGATGTGTCACGACTGATCTAATTCCTCTGACTAACTATATTTTGGCAGCATGGTTTGATCAATTTTGTTTGAAACTGTTATATTGCATTATTAATTGAAAGCACATTATCAGGGGTCCTGTCAAATGAAAGCCTTCCACTTGACGCACAGCAAAATGCAGGTTGTGTGAAATCACAGCTGCACTGCAGTGATGGACAGATAGTGACAGTGTGTTACTGGGAGCTGTGGTAAAGAAAGACTGGTCCTGTCACATGTCCAGAGCCCTGGGCTTGGATGTTTTCTTCTCTGATGCCTAGACACAGCGACTGGCGTGACGAGCCCCTCTGCCTGCTATGACGATAACAAGCAATGACGTCCCCTGTCTCTCTCTCGTCTCCTTCAGCTGCTCTTCCCTCCTTCACGGTGTCTTTTCTCACTCGTTTCACTCAGCCAGGGCATTGGACTAGGACTCCAGTCTCTGTAACAGTGGCAGTGCTCTGGAGTGCAAAGAGGATGCCAACTGTGCGCTTCTATCAGTTCAAGCAATCCTGCTGTGCAAGTTATCACAACCCTGTATGATTGATTCATTAGCAGTCTGATGAAATTTACAACTGTTTCGTAGTGTTTACATACAGGTCAATAATAGCTAAATAGGCAATAGGCAAATGTATTGTAAAATGTAGAATCTAAATATAATAATAATAATAATAATAATAATAATAATAATAATAATAATAAATAATATGTAATGATATATAAGAATGTAATTGTAATAAATTTGATTATAATCATTCCAAGTGGGGTTTATTGCGCAACAAATTAGCATATCAAAATGATTTCTTAAATGCATACTTCACCCAAAAACGAGAATTCTGCCATTAATTACTCACCCTCATGTCATTCCAAACCCGTAAGACCTTCGTTTATCTTCGGAACACAAACTAAGATTTTTTTTGATGAAATCCAAGAGCTTTCTGAACCTCCATTTACAGCAAGGGTCCTACCATGTTCAAGGTCCAGAAAAGTACCAAGAACAGTGACAAAATAGTCCATGTAACATAAATGGTTCAACTGAAATTTCATTTTTCAAAAATTTGCGCAAAAAAATTAAATTATTACTTTATTCAACAATTCTTCTCCTCCGTGTCCTCCATCCATCCTACCAGAGGCTAATGAGGTCATGCTAACCTGCCAAACCATGGCCCCTCTGGTACAGGCATGTGCTGAGCTTCAGACCCTAGGAATTTAAGTGTTTCTATATTTGATGTAGGCAAAGTTTTCTTTAATACATCTACATCATTTTACCATTTCACTCAGCATGCATCAGTATTAGTGGCTTTGACATGCTGCATGGATCACATGCTGTCTCTGGGTCAGCTGTTTGTATGCAGCAGCGCTCTCTAGAAACCACGGCTGCATATGGACACTGTCTCCAGAGCAGAGAGGGGTGGCGTGGGCCTGACTATTGTGGAGCTTTCCGTGGTCCCTCACCGCATACAGGCAAGCCCAGAGCTATGTGGCTCCCATTAGGATGATAAAGAGACCTCTCATCAGCTCAGTCCCTCTGGCCAAGAGCTGACATAAGATTTACCTTCAAAAGAGCTTCGTATAAGCCAAACAGCCTGCCGAGAGACTGAACAGACGGAGATAAAGTGGGGAAAAAAGACAGAAAGAAGGTGGAGATATTTATTATATTTCTAAGCTTGTAGTCTAGATTTTCTTAGGCTGTGGTGTAATAGAGGAGCCTTCATAGTACAAAAGCACTAAGGTTTTAAATGTAGATGGTAAATCAATAGAAAGGCAGGAAGACAGATGGATGGGGAGATGCAGTGTGGACAGATAAAGAGAAATAATGAGGAAAAGGTAAGAGAAAAATGATGTAGGTCGAGTCTGACCTGCATAACAGAGAATAATATTGATTATTACTAAATTAGTGCTGGGCAGACCAAGAGCGCCATGTTTAAAAGAGTAAAGACTAGACCAGGGTTCCTCAATTAGTTTGCGTCCAGGGCCGAATTCTGCCAACAATACCAAGCCAAGGCCCACTGACCTATATATATATATACACACAATTATTTGTATTATTATTATTATTATTACAATTATTATATTATTGTTGCTTTTGTTAAAATAATCAAAAGATGGTCACAAGATAAATATTCAGATTTTTCCTCACAGTAGTCTGTTTTATTCAAACAATTATGAACATTTTTGCATTTAGATACAGAAGAACTTTGCCTGTTGAATATTAAAAACAAATGAACAAACAAAAAATCTGGATCTCCATGTCTGTCATGCAAATCAACTGTTCCTGCTCATCTCCAGGCTGGATCTCTTCTCTCCACTTTCCCTAACTGCAGATTCAATTATTAGATCTGTCAGCATTAATGTTTTTTTACTTAGTTTTTTTGGGGGGGATCAAACTGTGACACTGTGTGTCCCAAACAGACAAAGATAAAAAGTATCTTTTCCATGTAGTTTTTGTCCTGACCACACGTGACAATAAGTGACACAGAATTCTATTCTAGAAATGCTTTTTATTTTCTGCGATGTCGCGCCAGGAACAACATATAAAATATGACAGTGATAATCTCAGGTAATGATTATATGCTTTATTCAGTGTTAAAATTATCTAATGTGAGTTTGAATATTATTTTGCGTGATCTTTATATCCATAGTGTTGTGACACATATATTTTTGACACATATATATAAATTGTGTTATATGTATTGTTCATTGTTCATTCATGTTAGTTAATACATTAATGTTAACAAATGACATCTTATTGTAAAGTGTTATCATTAATGTTTATTCATCATACTGTTGAACTTGACAGTATTTTCTCTCTTGTTATTTCATAGGAGCTTCAAAGAAGAGAAAAGCCAAACATTCCCCCAATGTTTCTATAGATATCACGATATATCGATATCGTGAATTCTTATGGCCACAATAACCGTGATATGAAAAATCTAATATCGTGACTGCCCTACACTAAATAAACTATATTCAACGCACTATATTAAAGGCACAGCTAAATGTGACATTTATTACAATGGGTTTATGTGAAGACTGTTTTCATTCACTTAAATGGTACAAAATCAAATTTTGCTGCAATGTTGAATGGCTATATTTACTCATTTTATCTGAAAAACTGATTTAAAAAATCCCATTAAAAAGATGCTATTAAACAATTATTTTGTTGCTTCTACGTTCATTTGGAGATGAAAAAAACAACTTATCTTCAATTAGTCATCTCCATGTCACTGCAAACATGTATTACTTAGTTTTTTCTGTAGAACGTCAAATTAATTTTTATCCAATTACTATGAATGAAGACTAAGGCTTTCAAGCTTCAACAAGGATGTTAAATTACAATAAAAATGCTATAAAAATGTGTTCTAGTGAAAAGAAGCTAAAAGAAGTCTAATTCATGAACTAATCATTCTTTTGATTCCTTTTTTATGAATCGGTTTGTTCATGATTTGTATTGATCCTTTCGACTCTCTGACTCAATTATCCAGAAGCTGTGGCTCAGCATATTATCAATGATGACTATTACTAAATAAACTTCAATTTAGGTCAGCTTTCGTATAAAGTTACCATTTGGCTTCAGAAGATTTGGAATATAGTGCACAAGTCATATGGAGTTCAATGATGCATTTCAGTCCTTTTTGATGCGTAAAAACTCAAGTCCTTGTTCATCAAGAAGGAAAGTTGTAAAAGTTTAAAACAACATAAGGGGGTATAAATGAAATTTTAGGGTGAACTATTCCTTTAGACACAATGCCCAAAATCAATTAGAGCAAGCCAGCCAGCTTAGACGAGAGGACAGAGACAAATGACATGAGGTGCTTTAGACAAAATCACTTTATCTACGGATGTGCTGTTACAGACAAATCCGAGCGGATTCCACAGCAACACGGTGACCGTTACTAAAGCCAAAATCTGAGAGAGTGGGTAAATCCACTTATGTATGTCATTAACAAGAGCAAAGGCAACATATGGGGGCTCTAACAGATGATGTCATGGTCTAGGTGGTCTACAGGAGTGGAGGAATAAACAATGCCGCCCATACTGGCCCCCCTCAGACCTTCACCCTCCTGAAAGCCCAGATTATTGCAGTCAATCATAATAGATTATCTTTCCACGAGAGCCTATAATCGCTTTGTGAAATCATAGCTAAATCAGATCCAAGCCAAAAACATTTTTCCTGGGAAATGCTTTAAAAAAACATACTGTAGGTGAAATAATAGTCTCTATTGTACATCGAAACAGAGAATAGAAAACCAAAATGAGTCCACAATAACTTCCATGTGCACCGCAGCTGGCACGCACACACATCCTCACACACTCCCACGCACTCAAACCAATATAATATCCAAGTGTCCCTGTGGGACGCTCTCAAACCTTTTAGGGCCAATGAACCTGCTATTTCAGTGGAATGGGCGTGTATTTTTTGAAAGCGCTTGTCTGCTATTAAGAGAAAAGCCTGTCATATGAATGTTACATATCTCAGGGGTCTTGTATTAACTGACTCTTCACACTTAGCTGTCTGAAACAATACCCAGGACAACTACTGACAACAGGCCTGAGTGGGCCTTTGGCCATGGGACAACTCAGAAAAGACATGAAAGGTTACAGCAGAGGCAAAAGGGGCAATCAGAGCTTCATAATGAAGAGACAAATGGATGGTAAATGAAATGTGGTCAGAGCAATTATGCCTGATTCTACAGCAGTTTCAGGTATAGATATCATTTACACTACCATAAAAGTTTGGGGAGAGTAAGATTTTTGTTTTTTGTTTTCCCAATAAATGAATACTTTTACTCAGCAAGGATGCAGTAAATTTATCAAAAGGACACTTTAAATAAATGCTGCTCTTTTGAACCTTCTATTCATCAAAGAGTCATGAAAAACATCAGTTTACACACAATGGTTTTCATCACTGATAATAATAAGAAATATCTTGAGCAGCAAATCAGCATATTAGATCGATTTCTGAATGATCATTTGACACTGAAGACTGAAGTAATGGCTGCTGAAAATTCAGTTTCGCCATCAAAGGAACAAATTCCATTTGAAATATATTTAAATAAAAAAAAAAACAATAACTTTAGTTTGCAATAATATTTCACAATTTCAGTGTTTTACTTTATTTTTGACCAAATAAATGCAGCCTTGGTAAGCACATAAAACGTTTTTCAAAAACATCTTTTGAACAGACTTAATGGAATGGAGTTTGACCAAGCAGTAAAACAAGTAGAACAAGTAGAAACATAAAAGTGTAACTATTACGAAGATTAAACTAACAGGAACATTTGCCACAACTGCCACAATCCCTTATCATAATACATTAAAGGAACAAGGCAAAAAACAAATGCAAACATTTTAAGATTCAATAATGGCTCCTTAAGATATTAACAGCCAGCCCATGAAAATGAATTGCTTGAATGAAAAATAAGCTGAACAAAGTATTATATTTTTGACAGAATGGTAGGGCTTTTGACTTCAGGGTATTTAACTTCAGCTGAACAGTTACTCAGCAGACGCGACAGTTTCCCTGGAGCAACCTGAGGTTAAGTTTCCTGCTCAAAGGGCAAAATGGTAATAGTGTTCTCTTAATAATTGCCAGTTCACAGGTCACCTCATCCTGGGATCAAACCTGTAAAAGAACCTCGCCACTTAGCTGCCGCGTGCACAATTATAGTACATTGTATTTTTTGATGAATCACTATGAATTACACTTACATGTGCAAAGTCTATGAACTGAGAATTTTAAGGAGCTATTTTAATTGCAAATTTTGCAACAATACTTTAAGCTTAAAAAAAACCTTAGGGTAAAAAAAATCAGTAAAGATTTTTAACAAATAGCAAGTATAATACCTTCAGGGAAATTAACAATCTAAACCAAATTAACTAAAAATGTCTAGGGGCTATTACAAAAACCACAGTACAGCACATTTCTGGTGAATTAAAAGTATAAATACTATTAAAATCTTTTCATTTTTATCACCGCACATAAACACGCTCGACCACTTAATGTACCGTGGAGTACACCAGTCAGCTTTTAATGTAATGAAGTTCTTCAAGAGTCTATGAAGTATTTAAATAATATCACACCTGTGTATTTGTACATAGTTTATGGCTATACTGCCTATATTTAAGCCTAGAAACTTTATTACCACTACAAGGCAACCATGAGTCACTTACAGACATGGAGCAATTTATCACCTACCATAAGTGCTTTATATTTAATAATACAGTAAAAACAAACAAGATTTCTCCCTAGTGTACAATCTAAACCCTCTTCTATACAACATCCAACATGCACTGCATGTTGTATATCAATGTTCTTAGTTAACTTTTATGAAGTAAAATATTCAACAACTAGTTCAAGAGAGTCCGCATCCACCGTGACTCATGCATACTTAAAATCCATCCCAGAAGTTTGAAATGAACGAGGCCGTTTCGAGTCATGCTCTAATCTCACTGTACCATGAAATGCAATTCGAAAACATCACGTGAGGAAAAAAGAGAGAGCATGAGAGGGCAAGGGAATGATAAACAGACAGACATCGAGATCGCTATCAGCAAACCGAACTAGACGAGAGAAAAATGCAATGAAAACACGAAGTAGCGCATGTAAATTGGATAACATCACCGATGCGCTCAAATTGGGAAGGTGATATTAAAAGAAGTGGTGACCAATTACCTGCCAGCGCCCTAAAATCTTCCAGCTCATAATCTAATTGTGCTCTGTTTAGCCTAGCCCACTAGATCCTCTCAGGCGTTCCCTGGAGGAGGGAAGAATAATGAAATGTACACTGCAGCCAGAGCTGGGCCCCGGCTGAGAGGAAGCTAGTGTAAACACACAGCAACCCCCTCAATCTCCCTCATATGAGCAATAAAACCAATTCTAATATGCAGTTTGATGCATGCTTTTATTTGTTTAGCTCAGGTGCATATTATGTGGTCCAGTGGGAATAGATGCATTAGTAAGCTAAAGGAGAAGACAAAGTCTCCTTCTATCTCTGTATCTCTCTCTGCCTGGGGCTGAACACCTCAACGCTCACTCGCTGCAGCTCTTTGCTTCGTCTTCTTGCTTCATAATTCATCCTAAACAGGGGGGGGATAAACAAGCAGTAAAGCAACAAGAGGATGCTAAAAGCAAAGCCCATCTTTCAGGGGACTGTATGTTAGGGAAAGTAGAAGAGGACAGATGAGTGTGTATGTGTCTATGTCTGTATTAAAGATGAGCCTCTGCAATTACATAACAGCCCAGGTGCCCAGGTACAGCTGAATGACACAGTACTAAACATTCATTGAATAATTGATGTAATTCTTAATCTCAGACAGACAGATTGTTTTGGCTTGCAGCAAGCCTGATACTCACTGCAGCTTTAAGCACACCTTTTGACCAATGAATTTCCTTAAATCATTTCTTGCAGATAAGATACACATAACTATCATTCAAATGTTTGGGTTCAGTTTGGGGTAACATGCGATATTAAATCGCATGTTACCCCAGTTTGGGGTAACATGCGATATTAAATTCAGTTGTTAAATGAAATGAATACTTAGTGAGGATGCCTGATAACAGTTTATATCTGTATTTCTGCACTAGAAGCTCCTGTCACCATGATTTATTATTTTGGTTTTGATTAAATTTGTCAATATGGCTGTTTATAAATTTTTATATTTGTATTTCTTTTTTAGTTCATATTCAAAGAATTCAGAAAAAAAAGTTTAATATTTTAAAACGTAATATTTTCCATAAATATTCCAAAAATATTGAGCACAGCTTATAACAAAAATATTGATTTATTTATGCACACAATGACTATGAGACACTGAAGACTGCTGATGAAAATCAGCATTGCCATCATAGGAACATTAATTTTAAATTGTAATAATATTTCAAAACTTTTTTACTGTATTTCTAGTCAAATACATGCAGTTTTGGTGAGCATAAAAGAGTTCTTTCAAAAGCATTTTTTTTTTTTTATCTTACCAACCCTAAACTTTTAAAGGGTAATGTATTCTATATTTTATGTTTATATCACTTTGATGTCATGTCCTTTTCATACAAAATCCTAAATAAATAAAGTTACACAAAACATGATATTAGATCCCTTTTTAAAATCTAATTTAATCTTGATAATTCTCATAAAATGTCCAGGTCTTTCATGACCATGGAAACCCTGTAGCTTATTCTGGCCAAGAATCAAAAAGAAAAGAAGAAAAAAAAAAGAAGTTCTCCAAATGAAAAAAAAAAAAAAAAAAACACTCATTATTTCACAGAAACAATTTCAGCTTTGTTCATGGATATGTAGTTACCTAGCTGCTAAAAGCCTTAAAACTCTGAAGACTAATCCAGTGATTTGTTCTTCCTCAAAAGAGACCATTGTACGAACTTGGTATCTTGCCTTGATTTAGGAGTGATTAAAAAAAAACCTGTGTGTGCACTTAAGTTGCACCAAATAATCAGACTTGAACTCAGTTGCCATTTTTGTGTACAATATTGGTCTGTAAACAGCATGTCTCAGAGGCTGTGTAATCTCTATTGTGTTTTTGTGCCGGAATCAACACATACACACAAAGAGGGCAGTTCAGGCCATGCATGCAGTAATAATCAACAGACAAAATATGCTGAAGGGGGAATGTGTATGACACAATGACAGTGCTCATCATCAAGCAATCTTCTCAACGCTGGCTTGTTCCCGCTCAATCTCAGTCTTTCCACTCTCCCTGTGGGCATGCTTGAACGTTCACATGAACAAAAATGCAAACATGCCAATTAAGAAATCAATTGTGTTGTGTCATCGGCGGTGAAGGGATGAATGCATGTGCTGTACGTTGATGGAGTCTGTCTGTTTATATCATCACTCTGATGTCATGTTCTTGGAATCTAGGACAGTGGTCAAGCGTTTTAATACATTTTCTATTAGAGTAACATGGTCAGTAAGAGCATGAGTTGGGTACAGGCCCGGCCCTAAAAATAATACAGAATCTAATCTGAATTATGGTTCAAAGAGATTAGGGGTCCGTAATCCCTTGAATAAACAGGGAAAAAAGTGAGCATGAAAAAAAAAAGCTTAGGTGGGGGTTGAACTCCCTCCTGCGGACACCATTTGATAATAAGTCTGTGTGTAGGTCTTCTGAGATGGACAACACCATTTCATCAAAACCACACTAATCCCTACGACATCCATCTCTCTCTCTTTCTCTCTGTCTCTCTCTTCTGTGAGCCTTCTCGATCCCACCCTCCATTCCCTTTGACTATCCGTCTCTCAAAAGCCTCAAAGCAAATCTGAAAGCCAGGACTGAAAATCCATGGCTGTGATCCAGGAAACCTGGAGCTCCAGGAGAGACCTGATTACTGCAGCAGTAAGTGAGATTGAAAATTAAAGGGATAGTTCATACAAAAATGAAAATTCTGTCAGTTACTCACCCTTATGTCACTATTTCTTCTGTGGAAAATAAAATTATATGTTTTGAACAATATCTCAGTGTCCATACAGTGCTCAAAACAACACTGAACCCCACAGACTTCCACTGTATGGACAAAAACAGTTGAAACAGTCTTTAAAATATCTTCTTTTGAGTTCCAAGGCTTTGGAACAACTTAAAAGACAATTATGGGCAAAGTCTCTTTAAAACCCTTTAACGCGTACGATCACACCGGTGTGATTAGTCTTGGCTGGTCCCTGAAGCGTACGATCACACCAGTGTGTAGGTAACTATAAAATTTACTCTGCTTTTCTCCCAGTTTACCGGAGAACTACTTTAACGTGTTTCGGGAGGAGAGGATGAATTTGCGTGTTGTAAATCCCACAGCTCGGATTCAGCGTGAACTAACATGGCGGCGCCTATCACCCAGTTTAGATCAACTAACACGGTCGATATAAAAGTGTTTAAACTACCAAATATATTTACATGCACATATTTCAGAATCGGTGAGCATGTTTGTGAATATTTTGAATAAAACAGGAAAAATGGAATAAAAGCGATCCATGTGTCATACAGATCTTTTGTGGCTGCATTGTGTCACATGACAAGCATGACGCGTCGCCATGGAAACAATAAGGCGGAACATTCTAAAATAATGGTTTCTCCTAAAAAAAACTCAAGCCAGGGCTCAGCTAGAATATTTTAAACTCACGTGCGAAAGGGATAAGGTATGGGTGTTTAAAAATCACAGTTACCAAAAATGTGGTTGGAATGGAGATAAAAATGACTAAACGCAAGGCTGTGAATGGCATTTATGTAATTGTTGGAAAAAGGGGCCAGTCCAGTCACAGAATGGAAACACAGAACATGATAAAGATTTTGTGCTTCAGCTGTGAGTGATACACCACAGGAGGCAGCTAATGTTGTGAGGAAGACACACATCAAAATTGGTTGGAACATTAATAAATTATAATTAAAAAATAAAAATATTTTTTTTAAATTGTTGCAACTGATCTGCACTGGTAAGATATCTTTCTTCCATGGCATTTTTATGTCTATAGCAATGTTTTATCTGCTATAGCTGCAACATTAATCAACACTGTCTTGTTTCATATATTAATCTGTCTTTTGTTCAAAATCTGTCTTTTACTGAAGCCTTTGTTTTCTGACCTTTGGATGAGTTGTGGTGAAATGCCATTCGACCATGCATGACATCTATGCCTCTTAAATCTTACAGCAGACTGCAGTCTGACGTTATTATGCTCAATGAAATCACCAAATTTATAGGCTAGTTAGTCTGGAGAATATTTTCAATCTTCCGATACAAAGACATAGCATTATTTCTTTTTGAACCAAATTGCAGATATCAAACAAAAACTCCTTACATTTATTTTATACTTCCTTCCTTGGAGGAACAGCCAATCTGAAGACCTCAGCTTGGTTTATAATAGACCAGAAGATTTAGTTTCACATTTCCTCCGGTGGTAATTTTATTGCACAATATAACATTTCTGAAGTTAAATGTTAGTTTCATCTCTCAAGCTGATAATTACCAAACAATTTAGGAAACACATTTAGGGAGAAAAATATTCAGGAATAACAGTATTGGCTATACTTTCTATTACCTCACTGTGACTGTGTGGGCAAAGTTTCTGAATACTCAAAAGGTGTCACTGACATTTAAATAAGGTCATATTTTAATGTTTCAGACTGTGACGTCAGAAATCAAAGGACTTCAATAAGCCGTTTTGCAGCTAAGTTTCAGTAGCTTTTCAGCGATTTTTTTAGGAAGGAAGTTTTGAGTTAGTTACAGTACCATTCAGTTACATATGAAACCAGAAAATCTCACATTTTTGGAGTACTAAAACCAATTCACAAACAAATATTTTACTCAAATTAGATTAAAACTAAGCTACAAAACCACACTGCCATTGCATATTTGATTAACTTGGGCCTTTGTTGGAGTCATCCTTCATTTCTGACAAGCCTATTTCACACATCAGACATTCTGTAAGCAAAACAGAACCACATTAAGGAATAATAATTAGTGCTAATGTTTCTGACAAATCACCAAACTAGATTGAAAAAGAGATCATGCAGACAGACTCTTCAAGAAACAGAAGAAGCCTCAAGGTTCGAATTGATCAAAGAGTCAGACGACTCTTTTTATGTCCTCAGAGGTATTTAAGGCTGTATCTTTGTCAAGGGGTGCGACAGACACCCTTATCCAGGACGTGTGTAATTACATGCAAGAGGGCCGTCATTTCAACACTGCTCCCCTCACTAGATGAAAGACAGGTAAGACATAGTCATGTAATTGGCCCTCTCGTTGAGGGAAGAGGAAAAGAGAGCAGGCGGGTTTGTTTCGATATGTCCTGTTCATCCTTGTTCCCACCATTTCTCTTCGACTGTCTCCAGTCGATTGCAGGTCATTTTTCCCAATGCGTCTGTGCCTTCAGGACAGATCTGTGCCACTAAAGTGTCCAGGCCTCATTTAGGACAGATTTACACACTCTTCGCCACTGTATAACTGTCACTCAGTGTAAACTCGCACAAACAAATACGTGCTTAAACACAGATGTATGCAAGCGTATGAGACGTGGGTGGACACATCAACGAACAAAGACTTGCTTTTACTTGTCAGTCACACTTGGTAATTTAAATCAATGAAACAAAAGCTTTCTTGCACTTAATAGCAAGAGAATGTACACAGCAACATAATCGTTATTTGCTGCTGACAGCCTGCAGAAGCAAATGACTGCAAGATAAAGTGGGGTATTTGTAAATGATTATGAGGGACTAGAAGAAGATATTACAGTAATGGCACCTCAAAAAAAAGAAAAAAAAAAAAAAATTATATAGATAGATAGATAGATAGATAGATAGATAGATAGATAGATAGATAGATAGATAGATAGATAGATAGATAGATAGATAGATAGATGAATGAATTGATAAATACTAGTGAATAAAATAAAATCTGTTAATAGGAATAAGTTTACAAAGTTTAAATGTATGGATGTAAGTTTATCCTTACAGATCCCTGTAGAGCCTTTGTTGTGCCTAAATCCCTGTTATGGACAGATGGCAACATAAAGACCTCCACCAAAAGTATTCTCTGACCCCAGAACAGAAGTTAGTCTTTCATGCCAGTTTGTTTCTTCCACCACCTGTCTACCCCTTAGTGACATACTGTAGGGTACAGCTCTTACATCTCTCCTGACAGACCGGAGTATACACACAAAGACTTCCTGTGAGCCTGTCCTTCCAAAAGCATCTTCTGTCAAACCTCTCTATCCCATGGGCTGCTGGTTGTCTGTATGTCCCTGCTCAAGTCAGCTATTAAGATTCACTGTTTGGTCGTTTAATGTTAAAATGCTACACTTCAGACAAAGGAAGAGGGTTGGAGGTTTAGGTTAACCTTGTGCGCTGGTATAAAAGGTTAGGCTTTGAGGCTTAACTGCACTGTACACGGCTTACAGAAGAGACGGTACAGATAGAAGTATTGAGACAAACAGTTTTTGCTGCTATAGAAAGAATGAGAATCTTATGAAGTGTAACTGATTTCAGCTCTCTCATTCTGTAGTGAAAGACAAACTTATTGGGTCATCTTCAGTGCAAGAAACTAAATTTATTCTCAAAACAGCCAATTTTTTTTTTTATTTTTATTATTGTTCTTGGCTGCTAGCTAATGGATATTTAATTGTTAATGCTAATTTCCCCTATTTTTACATTTGCCATTATCTAACTCTCACTTACAGTAAAGTTCATCTTTAAAAACACTAATAATTTAATTACACTGTTAAATGTAATCAGCAAATGTCATAATAAAAATGAAAATTTTCCATACTGTATGTTATAATGTTGTAATTGTAGTGTCTTTATTTATTTATTTGGCCATTAATTTTATCAAGATATTAATATTAGCCATTTATCGGTTTTCTGTCATAACATGAAAATAATTATCTGTTTATTGGTAGAATTATCAAATTATTTCTAGGGCTTGCAAAAAGCTTGATACAGGCGTTGCGATAGAATATATTTTGATATATTGCGATACATTGCGATACTGTAAGCAAGGTCATATATTGGGATATTTCTTATTTTAGGAATAGGATATATTTTTAGGCAAGCTGTCATTAAGAACACACCACCATATGTAAACCTTAGCAAAAAAATAAACAAATTCAGCATCGCGTTAGTTCAGTTAGGCCACGTTAGTCACGCTTGCATCAGCCGACAGTCAGCTGTTCCTGACGTGTACCAATCCAGTCTTGACACCGATCACATGCGGTCTATTTAAATTCCCATTCTTCAGCGTCTCTTCCGTCACATCGCTGCTTGCAATTAACTCCCTCCTTCAACCCCAACTCCACCAACTGAACCTGTAATCCATTCTAACTTAAGCATGGCTGCATGGACAGGCGTGTGGAGTGTTGCCCAGAACATAACCATACCACCAACACTAACTGTATGCAATATAATTGTCATAAATATACTTGACGGAAGTGGTCCTGATTGAAATAATTGTTTAGCCAGAACACACTGGGATCTCCATCTGCAATAATCAGTCCCTGTAACATTTAACGTTATTGAACCACTTTTTGTGCAGTATGAAAAATTCAAGTGCTAGCAGGATTCTTTAGTTAAATGTATATGTATAAAATGTATTTTATAAAAAGACCATATATATTTTTAGACCCTGCTTTAAAGGTTCACAGTTTAAGTTTACAATTGTGAAATACAATGTCATAACATTTTGATCTGAACAAAAAATTACATCTGCTTAATAGCAATGAAAAATAAAGTTCTTGCAGGATTCCTAAAGAAAACAAAACAATTGTAAAACAATAAAATAAATACAGATTTTGAACATTCTCAGAACCTTTCAACTTGGATTTCACAGGTTTTTCAGTTTTTATTTATGTTCCGTGTGGAATCACAGAGACTGCGACGCGAGCACCGCCCCAACTGCACAAAACGCCACCACCATGACAGAAAGCTACCTAGCTACTTAAGGGTCTTCACACGGGACGCGGCAAGGGGCGGAATCAAGGTGCCACCCAGGCTGTGGTCCCGGGGCAGACGATACCACAAAAGCCCAAATGACGTCACACTTCAGCTTTGTACACCGAGGCGGGAACTGGAACAATTCTTTCATCCTCCATTGCTGGCAGCGAACTATATTAACGCTAACGATAATGGCATGCCTTAATGATAGTATTTCCTGTCACTGTTTAAGTTCAGAGATAAAGACTGCTATCTAGTGGTCGCGATACAAAACAACTGCCATGAATCTTGTATGAATTTTTTTTTTTTTTATATCGATACCCTATTCCATTTTTGAGAATCGATAGAGTATCGACAAACAAAATATCGCGATACTCATGTGTATCGATATTTTCTTACACCCCTAATTATTTCAAATTGAATTTTATTTTCTGTGCATCACTACATATTAGAGATCTTTAATGTTTCATGATTGAATTCTTTAACAAAATTTTACATTTTAAAATTAAAAAAAAATTTCAGTTTTAAATGCTGCAATAATGTAGTAAGCTATCAAATAATGACATTCATTTTAATACTTACTAAAGATTACACTTTTCCATGTAACTTCATTGATGTTTTAAAAGGTAAACTTTAAGCATAAGACAGTTGCAAAGGTTGTTTAAATGTAAAAATAGGAAAAAGGAACATAAACAATTAAATATGTATTATCCAAATACCATTCTATAAACAATGTTGCTCTGAAATACCATGCATTCACAACAAAAATCAGAAAGAAACACTTTGGGGCTTGACAACTGTCTGGTCAAATAATAAAAATAACTCCTATCAGTCCTGATGTACATTTTTAATAATGTTTGTTATTATTATTAAGCTTAATCTCAGTAAGGTCAAATACAGCCATACAAACCTTATGAACCGTCACATACAGAATTCTAGTGGGATAGAAAACAAAACACTCTCCCACCGCTGGTCTGACAACATGATGTCAGAAATCATTCTTTAAAGAAAGTCCCACTGCTTCACTTCAACATTAATCAATCAAAGAGAAACACCCTGCCCACATCTCAGCTTTCAGATCAATAAACATCTTCACAGCCTTCATGAGTGCAATCCAGCTCCCCCTCCCCACAGACCTCAGGTCTGCCTGGGCTCCGTACCGAGTGCTCCGGAGCGAGACGTGCAGGGGCGGCGGAGTTTAGAACAGTAGCGCAGAGAGTTAATGAAGCCACACCAGTCAGCATGGCCGTCCATCTGTTTCCTTAATCCTCATAAACATGAGCCACACTGTGATAGGGTGCTAGCCAACCCCATTGCTGTGATTTACACACATAAGGACAGTGCTCACTGTGAATGGATCGATGAGCAGCAGGGGTTTGGGAAAGTGTTGGCCGCGACAGCTTTTAGGAGATGTCCCCGTAAAGCATCGTGGTCTGCAAGTAGCCATACCAGAGAGGTGGAGCGGAGCTGAGTGAGCAGAAAGGTGAGAGTGAGGTCGGCCGTGCCGTCCATCTGTCCATCAGTGGGTAAGAGGCTTGGGGAACTGAAGAGGGGGCATAAGTAAAAACACAAGTGAACGCAGAAAATCCAAACATTGCACCAGCAATAAGTGCGAAGATGCCAATCTAGATTAAGGTAAAGTGTCAAAAGACACAGAGCAAAGCTTGTTGAGTTTGCACAAGTGAGGTATGTGAAAACACACTTGATTGACAGGCCTTGAGAAAATGGCCTTGCTGTGAACCCCAGTTAGTAGTTTAAGACCCCCTCTGCTTTACTTCACTCTTCAATTTGTGCTCTCTCACTCATCCCATCACCCACAACCTGTCAGGTTTTGCTACCTCACGCACTTGTAAACCCTTCTTGTGTCTGAACTTGCCATGCTGCTACTTAACCTGCTTACTAATAAACAATGCACTTTGTTGACTCCGTTTACAAGTTTTTCGAGATTTGAGAACATTTGAACATCTAAAGTAATTTGGAGATTCATTTGGATATACTTCTGTTATAATACCCATTTGTGTTTCAGACTAATTCAAATCAGTAATTTGTATTTTTTAACTATTCCTTAAAATAACCTATTGTAAGAGTCATTTGTTTCCGGAATCAGGCTGGTTGTGATGTGCTGTATGTTTTTGATTTGCTAAAAAGAACTGGTTTGAGCCATTTTCAGTTTTTTTTTTTTTTGTCTGCAGCCCATTAGAACAAGTCAAAAAAAGATGTTTCTCACTGTTATGTTGCCGGTATACTGTAGTTTTACTGCATCACATTCAAAACAGGCCTCATACTGGGACTATTCCAATGAAGACTGTGATTATTTGAAGAAGAAAAAAATATATATATATATTTATAAACTACAAAGTTTTTGAGTTCACTGTCTGTATGCAATCAGAAGCTTTTTTTAATGGAAGAGACTGCTCAAAAAAAAAAGTGTCTGGAGCCTTTGTGTATGATGTCTGTAAAATAAACATGCATTTCACCATTTCCCAGTGCAAACAGCTTCCAGGAGTAGTCACTTTAACTTAAGTAAAACTTTACTGAAAACTACAACTGAAAGTACCCCACCCCTAAAAGCAGGTTTCACAGGGAATCACAGAACCAGCTTATTCGGATTAACCCTTTTCTGCATTTAAAACACATTAAATGGCTCCAGATTGGATACTGGCTCCAGAACCAGAACCTTGTCGGTGGGAACGCATCACCAGAGTCTGGGAGTCATGCCAAAGGGTGTGGAAGCGGCAAAAACACATACTCCATAGGGATTAAGCATCACTATTTTGCTTTTTCCAGAACAAGCCCAGCAGTCAGGGTGCAGCCAAAATCCACGACACTCATCCCAAGGGCGTTGACTGTGGAACTGGGCCTTCTTGACTAGACATGACCTGCTTTAGATGTGTAAAGAGTGCCATTTTAATTGGGTTCATGTGTAAAGTTCAAATTCTATGCAACAGCTCCAGTGCATAAAACATTTACTACATTGCTTTCACTGTGAACCTCTAGACTGAATATATTTATTAACATTTATACACTTCTCTTGAGTGTCATACACTCTCAAACATTCTCATTTCCAAGTCAGGCAGAGTCAGGGTTGCTTTATTACAAAAGCACATTGTGTGTGGCCTTCTACATCTGGCACAAAGAGCTACAGCGACGCCACAAGAGGACATTACTCTTTGGTCACACACCATCAGACTGCCTTTACCAGCACGCCACACACACAGGGGACGTTTCGTTCCAGCACTTCGACATTGAAAACCAGCCGGTGAGCAAGCATGTGTGTGTTCTCGGGTAAGACAAGCCACATCCCTCCCATGAGGCCCCCTGTAGCATGCAAACCACGGCAGAACCCTAATAAAAAACCCCAAGAGATCCTCAGCTCCCCATATTCCTCTACCCCTGGGGCAGATGGGAGTCTTAATAGGCGTTAAACTAAGAGAGATAGGATTCTCCACACCAGCTTTCGAAAAGGGAACGCCACATACCCCCCTCACAATAAAGGAGACAGAACGAATGGTAACACATAAGAGAGTAGATAGAAGATGAATTAACTACTAAAAAGAACAAGAGAAAGGTGTTTAACAACAAAAACAATCAAATATTGGAAAGAGAGGCTACACTTTCACCTCTGTATGAGGTACAGAAACAAAACCATACCGTCACACTTGGGCATAAACCACAGATTGGCTGTGGTCTAATCTTCAGGCATGGACCGGGTTGAACTTCCTTTGAAGACTAAGGAGATGAGGGAAATCTCCATGGCCTCAGAAAGTCTCTCTTTCAAGGCAGAAAGCACAGAGGCAGGTGGACTGCAGGAGACCTATTCACGTAGCCCTGGCACCACCACTTCCAGACCCCTGCCGAAAGGAATCTGACATGCTACCCAAACCCCCACCAGCACCATCAGGGGGTCTGAGCTGAAGGCTCTTCATTCCTGATTTTCATAACTCTTTTAACTTTCACATATTACTTTTCAAGATCCTGATGCTAGCAGTCGGTTTGCCAGTCTGACTCAGAAAAGAGGCTTAGAGAGCAAAAAAGACCAACTTTACAAGTCACATTCATCTATCAATCAAAAGGAGGAGTATAGTTCCTCTAGCCAGCAACTCAAAGCAAACCCTGAGAGTGAGCGACTGACACTCCTAGATGTCTGTCATGCAGTTGGGTTTGGAATGGATGCTACTGTATGCAGCAATTGCTGGACCTTGCCAGACACAGCAGCCTGGGGAAAGGCTGTCCGCCAAAGACACTGTTGTCTTGGCATGAGCCTCGGCTGCAGGTCTGGCTCATTGTGAAATATTCAGGCATTTCCTAGAAGGGAAGTGTGAAGTTTGGAGTCGACTGACTGGCGTTAACAAGAAGAAGATGAAAGACTTGGTCATATGTACAGTAAAGCCCTAAGAATTTCAACTCAAACATGTCAGCTCATTGTTCGTGAGGACTGAATAACAAGTGTGACTATGAATGGAAAGCCGAGACAGGAAACACAAACATACACCGTCAGTCACTCTCTCAGTGCCTAAAGGAGTTGCGAGTATGCTGAACCCTCCTCCCCATCGCCCTTCACCCCACAAACACCTCACACACGGTGGCAGAAAAGAGCCCCATTCAGTTCTCTATTCAACCCAGTACAAAGCCACCCCACCGAGTCATTCTTCTACAGACCCTGTCACTCTCCGCCCCTCCGACCCACCACCACCACCCAGCTGCCGTAAACCCGGGTGGGGTGAAGAGTCTCTCTCTCTTGTATTCTCATTCAACTATCCACTCCTCACTTTGACTTCATTAAAGTCTTTCTTTGCTTTCCCATCATCCACCCATCGCTTTACACACAATGTTCCCCCTCTACACTCTCTGAACAGATTCTCTGTTCTTCTTGTTCATGTATCCTTGAAGTCAGTCTTTCTGCTATTACTGCAAGTCCAACAAGTACTTTGAAACATCAGCTGTTTGTTACTGCAAAATAAACCCAGACAGGATGATCGGACTCTGGTGTGAAGCTGAAGATGTTTATTTTGCGATAATGGCACCTGACAGCCCTTATGAAAATTAATCATGGTTTCACTATAAATAAAACCAAAAATATCATGATGGCTATTGTAGTTAAACCATGGTAACCACATATTAACCATTTTGTGACACTTACCATAGTATGTGTAGTAAAACTGTGGCAATCAATTGGCCAAAAATAAATTGATTTACTTTTAATGTGATAAAACTATTATCTTCATAAGGTAGTACAAAGCTTAATTGCAAGACTACTTACCAAATAAATAAACCAATACACCAATATTAAATATTGATTTGAGCTGAAATTAAATATTAACTTAAATTAGAATAAAGCATCTAGTACATTATAAAGTAAAAAAAATAAAACAGCCTAGCACCAGGATGAACACTTTAAGAAAATTAAATTGCATATTTTTATTAATCTGCAATACATTTTTATATGGACTAGTTAACCAAAACAACTTCCTTCTTAATTTTAAAATTCTCTCTTATTCAGCTATTTGTGGGTTTTTTTATAAACAGTATTTTCTACTTCTTTCTATTTTCTTCTGAGCTTATATGCTAAAAGTTTGCCAAAGTCATTTTTATCATAGTCAGCTATTCTGGCATTAAAAGAAAATGACAGCAGAGTGAAAGGGCAGACATGAAAGTAGGATGCTATGTTGCATTAGCAACAGTAAAATGAATAATTTAATCATCATTATACATAAATACAAAACCGCTGAATATAGCAATGGACCAATCAAAAGCAAGTATTACAGAGAGAAGTGTAATAAATCTTTTTAACCTAGTATCCTTTTCCTTCCGCTCCTACACAATATCTTTCCTGTTTGTTCCAGATTTACGATAGTGTACATGCACAGTATTGGCAAAGCATTAAAAATGTCCGCCATTAATAAATATAGCTCTAGGCATCGATAAGAACCTTAATAAAAACATCTCCACTCAAGGATCTGCTCATCACTTGCTCCTCTCTGTCACTGTCCCTCACTCTCTCTCCTCTCGCCCTGTCGCGGTCTTCTTCTCTCAGACTGTGCCAGGGACTTAATGATGCTTGAATGCCAATGCTTCTGACTCCTGACTTTCCACTCTAGCCCTCTTTTTTTAATAAAGTCTATTTAAAAGGCAATCCCTGTCCTCCATCTATCTACATCTCTCAAAGAGATATATCTCTCAGGCTTTTTCTTTATCTCTGCTTTTTACTCTTAAGTACAAATACAGCTGCACTCCATACTTCATACACACATATCCACATAAAAAAAGAACGCTAACTATTTTAATGTTAAGGTAGATAAACAACAAAATACACTTAAAAAAATACACTTAAAAAAAAAAAAAAGATTACATTATCTGAGTTTTTAAAGATTAACTTTAAGTAATAATGGCAGTTTATCAAAATTTAAAAAATAGGTAGATATGAAAATACACAATTATATATAAGGCAATATACACTATTACAGTATATATATATTGAGGTCAGTAAGATTTTTTAGAAAAGTCTCTTATGCACACCAAGGCTGCATTTATTTAATAATAATAATAAACAACAAAATATTGTGAAATATTATTACCATGTAAAATAACAGTTTTCTATTTTTCAAATATATAAACAAATGTAAAACGTTTTTTATTCCTATGATGACAATGCTGAATCTTCAGCAGCCATTACTCCAGTCTTACATGATCCTTCAGAAATCATTCTAATATGATATTTGGTGCTCAAGAAACATCTCTTATGATTAGCCATGCTCAAAACAGTTGTGCGGCTTAATATGTTGTGTATCATTATAAATGCCTTTACTGGCACTTCTGATAAATGTAATGCACAAATACCAACTGATATAAATGTTTAAAAAAAAAAAAAAACAATAATCTGACAATTCAGCATGTAATTCAGTCAGGCGATAATGAAGTGCTACTAACAACCCTCAACAAGTCTCTGTACCGCCGCTCTCACACCTGCCTGCACATACAACACATGTCCAACACCACTTCAGAAATCCATTGCATCATAAACAGATCACACACACAACCATAAACTGCTTTAAAATATTAAAGAAGGCCACTTTACAGTGATGAATAATACAGTATGGGGGTGAGTGGAAAACCAGCGGTCTCCTCCAGTGCCCTCTCCTCACCCCTCTCTCTGCCTCCCACAGCGGCCATAAAGCTAATGCACACCACAAGACTGGCGGTTCAGATCTCTGCCAGACCTCTCACCGATCCATGCATTCCTTCCTTCGCATTTCCCTTCCTCTAGACCTAATTACAAGCTTAACTGGTTCTTTTCCTACCTAAGTTTTCTTCTCTTTGCCTTTTGTAGATTTTGCATTCATAACTGAATTTCACAATGTGAATCTTACCATTCACAGCAAGCAAAATCAACCAAAGTTGACCTATTCTCAGAAATAACCAATTGTCCCCCCACGCCCTGGACTACCAGCGGAGAATTCCGGCAGCCTTGACTGGGAGGATCCGACATGTTATGCTCTCTGAACATGATGGGCAAGCAAGAGGACACCTCTCTACTCCAGCTTGACCTTAGGCACTTCAGCTTGACCTACAACCGCCCACTTTTCACTAGGCCTGAACTTAATCCTCTTGAAACTGTCCAAACAATACGAATCAAAAGCTTAGGTCTTATTCAGAGCACTCTCGAGAGTGGAATCTTCTCCAGCTCCCAAAACACGCACCCATGCACGGCTGCACCCAAATCCAGACAGTGCGACTCCATTGCGTATACAACAGCACACGTCTGCCGTCTCGATACAGCTCAAGCGTGTATACAGGGACGTTCTGTCTAACAAACACACATGCATACACACACACAAACAGGGAAGAGAAAAGCTGATTGGGCAAAGGAGCCAGAAGTGGGTTCCTGGCAGTCTGAGTAATTAATGTGTATGTCAACACTGAGAGAGCTGTACCATACAGGAAATCTGAGCTCAGCACATCCACAATACAGACAGACAGGAGGGGGAGAGGAAGAATACAGGAATGGACAGAATGAGAGAGAAGATAAACGTTATCCATCTTGACTCTTATGTTTTATGGATGATATGAAATATGTGCTGACATCTCCGTCTCAACGAGAGACAGGCTTGGAGTACTTCTGTCCGTAAAATCTAGACGTTAATGTATGCAGAAGGAGTTTCTCACATACTGTATAGGTGAGATCAGGGCAAGTTGTCACTTTTTTACACTACAGTGAATAATTCTTTGAGTGGGTTTATCTAGTTATTTTTTGAATACAAAAAAGCAACTGAATATTTTCACTGTTTATTGCCCAGAGGAAAAAATCGTTCGCTAAACACAACTCCAATAACATGGCAAGTTGTCTCACTACAGTATGATAGGGTAAGTTGTCACAACAATCTATTACAGGCTGTTCAGCAAATTATTAACAGGAAATTAATTATAAAACAAATTCATGAAACAGCAAAAATCTAGAAAAATTATGAATACTGTAAATATATATGGTTTTATTAATTTAGATCATTTAATACAACTTGTTCCTATACATATCCTCAAAACACAGTTCTCACATTTTCAGTTAAAACTATTTTTAGACAACTTCCCTGTGTGACAACTCGCCCCGATCTTGTCTATATCAAAAACCTGATGTCGAAATACAGTAAGCATGCTTTCTAAAATGGTCTCCGCTGCTGGTAGATCAAGGGCAAGGACACTTAAACTGCAGTTCACATCCGTCTCCAAATCTGAAGTTAAATCAGCCTGTCCTTTCTCTTTCCGATTTCTCTTTCCCATTGGAAAACCAATCAGCTAAACCCTTTGAATGTGCACTTCTGATTACATATGTGGCCAGAGCGTGGAGAGGGAGAGAGATTTCTTTGACGCTTCATTGCTTCCCGTCACTTCAAAGGTCAGAAGGTAGGCTAGCATTCATACAGAAACAAAAACACATCACAACTCATTAATATTTCTCCTTTGTACGGTAAATAATATCCAGACCAGAAATTCATTACTCCACAAAATTAAGCTTTAAAAACATCTTCAGAGGAACTTCCACCACCACTTAATCAAGAGCATGTGCTAAACGCAACCCTAAACTACATCAATCGGAAAAGTAAAATAACAGAGAGCAAGACATTTTAAAGCAACACACTTTAATTCAGAGCTCACTATCTCTGCTTTCCCTCAGATGTTGTTTCCTTTTTTACTAGGTTTATTTTTTCTGTCTTTCAGGAGCCAGGAAGGCATTGAGCTAAACCTTAATTACTCCAAGAACACCAGGGGTTCTGCTTTTTATCCGCTGCTTGGAAGCTCAGCATGGCAAGCAGAAAGAGAGGAGATCAACAGAATATTCCTCTGAAGGCAGAAAGAGAGAGAGAGTCACATCCCTTCATCTGGTTCTTAGTTATCTATCTCACTGCCTAGATAGATAGATAGATAGATAGATAGATAGATAGATAGATAGTTTTGTCATCATTGATAGGTTTTATACAGGGTTTAATATTTCAAATGAACGGTGCCACCTGTTATATTTCAGTGATAATGCATGGAGACATTTAGTAAAGTGGATCAACAAAAACATTATTCAATACATTTTTCCCAATAATCCCTCTATTAAATGCTTCTGTCTCTTGTAAAAGGTCGCAGGAGCTTCTATGCAATTTCTTTTTAAAAAAAAGTAGGCCAGAAAAAGTAGCTTGCTTTCTTTATAAACGACCAGTGAGTCATCTGCTGATTTATATATATATAAATAAATAAAAATAAAATGGCATCATTTAATAGTCTTGATAGTCGACAAATGTTGAGAAACAAATCCTGCTCGACGACCTCATCATCACTAAACTTATCTGTGTTTTGGGTGTGTATACGTGAGAGCGCGTGATTAGAAAATCCACTCCTGCTCTCCCGTATGTTTCAGACCGAGAGTATAAGGAAGTGTTTTATTATTAATACGTACACTATTCATATTAATATGTTTTTATGTTCTAAAATGCCTCGTACCTGCGTGGATCACAAAGGTTGCGAAGAGTAGAACTAAACCGTGCAGGGAAGCGGGAGATTGGTCGCGGTGTATCCACGCTGAGAGCATCTTCACCCGGTCACGCTACTGCCAAACGTCCCCCAGGTGCTCTCGCTCCAGTCGGCTGAACTCTCGCTGAATCCTCTGAGAAGGATACTTCAAATATAGTGTGAAACCTGGAGGCGGGTTCCTCCTTAAACTTCACAAACTTACAAAAGAACCGTGCACCGTGGTTTATAATAAAACCCCAAATCACGAAGCGACAAGTTTTGAATTACAGTTACAGAAAATGTTCAGTCATGCACATCGCAGTCTCCCTCCGTAGTGAGACACAAAATAGCCAACAACCTGCGTAAAGTTCATCTCATTCACAACTCCACTGAAGCCGCGAAGCGTTTTCTTTGGTACTGTTTGAAAACAACTGAATTTTCCGCGAACGAGTCGAAAACAAAAGTACTTGACAGCTTTATTCCTGTTGGGACGAGTAGAAAAAGTTGTCCGCACGCGTTAAATATAATGCCATAGTTGTTAGGTCTCCGCTGTTATCTGTGGAGCGCCATAGTCAAGCCGCTGCCGCTCTTCTGTGTCTAGAGTACTGAGTGTAAACACTCGGACACGGGTATGAAGCGCGAGCCTCCAGACTCTCATCTCCCATCAACCAATCATCAACCTTCACAGACCCACACTGAGCGCTGGAGAGCAGAGACGCGAATAGAGATGTGAATGGAAACACGGAAACCACGGAGACGGATTTTCACGGGAGGAACAATATCCATTTAATATATATATAAACTATAGCTAAATTAAAATGGTTTTGTAATTTTACAAGGATTTGAATTATTATTAATATTATTGTTGTTTTGTTATTGTATAGATTATATTTTAACAATATAATAAAAATAATTGTTTAGTTATTCATGTAACCGTTTTTCTTCTTTGACCTTTACTATGTAATTAATCATGATCTTCTGTTATTATAATTAATTAAGGGTGGTTTGGATGAAGAGTGTTTACTAGAATGTGTTCATGTTAGTTTTAGTTTTAGTGTTTGTAACACAATCACAATTTACTGTGATGCCTTCCAGTATGTTTCATTCACGTTCAGTGCATTATTGAACGTGTTTTTGGGAACACCACAAGAGGGCGACAGTTTCTACACGTGTTTTTGAGTCATTTTAGATGCTGAATATGGGCTGATTGTTTAGTGTCCATTTGGTTTCATTGTTACCCTTCAGAAGGCTGCAGTCAGAGCTCTCAGGTTTTGGTTGTGTAAGCAGGAACTAAAATGTAAACAGGTTATTCAAATTGCAGTCTACTTACCACAGGAAGCAGAATCGTTTGTAATGCAGATGGAGGAGGACCATCATTTGGAGTCTTGAAAGGGCAGCGGTTCCTGATTTGCAGGTAGCAGACAGGGAAAATGCTCTGTAAACAACAATTTAATGTATATTTAATGAGAGTTTAGACTGATTTGTCAATGTTAAAAAGTCTAAATGTTTACAGATCTCAAATCGAAAAAGTTCTGACATGGTTTATAGGCGCAGCACTACAACTTTTTCTCCCCATATATCAGGTTAAATTCTTACGTTTATAAATACGCTCTATTTACACCTGCTAAAGTAGCTAATAGAAAAAATACATCCTGTGAAGACATGCTAAAAATGGTGCTTGTAAAAAGAAAGTCTCGTTAACCGTCAGACAGTGTTCATGCTAAAATGACTGTGTCTGTCAGTCTTTAACACAAATCTGACTTTGAAAGCTCATAATCCCAGCGGACCAGTGATGATTCCTCACATCTTTCCCTCTTCAGTTTACTGGAACCTGGATGTGTTTCAGAATTCAGAGTTTAGTCTGGTCATAAAATACAATAAATAAGATTTGTCAATCACTAAAAGAGTGAATGATTACGGGAATAGTTCATACAAAAATGAATACTTGCTAAATAGATAGATAGATAGATAGATAGATAGATAGATAGATAGATAGATAGATAGATAGATAGATAGATAGATAGATAGATAGATAGATATTCACCCTGAAGCCATCCAAGATGTAAATGAGTTTGTTTCTTCATCAGAACAAATTTGGAGAAATTTTGCATTTCATCACTTGCTCACCCACAGTGGTTCCTCTGCAGTGAATGGGTGCCATCAGTCCAATGAGAGTCCAAACAGATGATGAAAACATCACAATAATCCACAAGTAATTCATATGACTCCAGACTACCAATTAATGTCTTGTGAAGTGTTTATCCAATCCATCAAGACGTTTTTAACTTCAAAGCATTGCTTCCAACTAAAATGTGAGTCCTCTATCTGTGATAATGCTGTTTCTCATGAAAAAGTAATCTTGTCTAAATCATAAGACAAATGTGCACCTTTTAAAAGTGATAACAGTCTAAAACAGTTCTTAACAAATGTCAGTGAATATTGATGTTAGAGGACACCAGGGGATGGACTAGATCATACAGTATTTTGGCCAGAAGCAATGGTTTAAAGTTAAAATACTTTAAAGATGGATTTGTTTCTTACAAACACACAGCTTTTCACTTCACAAGACGTTAATTGATGAACTGGAGTCATGTGGATTACTTATGGATCATCTGTTTGAACTCTCATTCTGACGGTACCCATTCACTGCAGAGGACCCATTTCTCCAAATCTGATGAAAAAACATACTCGTCTACATCTTGGATGGCCTGAGATGTGAGTCATTTTCAGCTAATTTAAATTGTGGGTGAACTGTTGCTTTAATACTCAGGTTCAAGAATCAGTTAATAATGATGGCAGATTTGTGAGCATGGATATAAAGAATAACTTAGCTGTATCTTTAATTCAATCCATAAGACGCTGCAACTAGCTGAGCAAACTGCCATAACGATTTGATCCTCTGTGTCATCAGCTCAGATAAGTCTGCAGCCTACTAATGGAACACGGTTTGCTTTCATTACTTCCCATGCATATCTCAAGCACATCTTCAGTTACTGTGCAGATGGCAATTGCGATAAGATTTGCGGTGCTTCAGACTGAATAATGTTGAGATTAATTGGTAATGTAACTCATGATGAGCTGTGTAACAGTGAGGTGAGAGTAGGTAAGGAGTGAGAGTGACGAAAGCGTGGGGGTAAAGAGGATGAATAATGGAAGACGATGCTGCTCACTGAAGAGAGACAATGAGAACATGCATATGCTATTATAGTCATTATAAGAAAAATGCTTAAATAAATGTCTAGCACTGCTCACATTAAACATCTAATTTTGAAAAGCACACAACCTGTCCCTGAAATTCATGAAGGAAAACCCTAAAAATAGTCTGTAAGTAATAGAGTGGGATAACAGAAAATTATTTTCAGGAATTATCGAGCTGACCCAAACCACAGACTAATTATCCCTGCTGTGCCAGAAAGGAAGTCATGCCATAGATTTTAAGTAAGATATGTTTTCTTCTTCTGATCATAAGCTTGATTAGGATGGTAGCATCCATGTTCTCATGTAACACCATCATGCTCCCATGACGGTATTACATTCCAACTGAGAGCTGTATGTATGAATGTGTATGTAATGTATAAAGACAAATATGTAACCTTTAGGCAATATATGTAAACTTTAGAAAAACCTGTAACTTTTTTTACATAAAAATATATTTATTTTTACTGTATTCGTAGTTTAGTATGTATAATGTTTGGGAAATTGTTTATTTTTACGTCATTATTTGTGTGCGGTTCAGGTTTTGTCAGATTTGTGGGAAACAAATGTCCCTATAAAAAAAAAGTAAAAACTTGATACTTTTACAACCTTTCAACATAAAGAGAATAATGTTTTAATTAAAATATAAAAAATGTAAAAATGGGTTACATTTAAACATAGGTGTAGGGTTAGTGTATAGAAAATAAATAGACAATAATTAGGTCAATATTAAATATTTTGTTCCCACAAGGATTGTAAAACCTGACACGAACCTTCCAACGGCCCCCACGAGGAAACTAACATTTTAATTAAAATCTAAAATTGCAAAAATATTCTCTGTAGGTTAGATTTAAGGGTAGGTGTTGGGTTATAACATACAGAAAACATACTAATAAGCTCAATATGATAACAATGAAAAGGCCCTATAATAATGGGTGCATGGTTATAAGTATGTCTTGTGAGCGATTCCATGCTGAGTTCACCTGTCCCGCCTTGTTCTAATCCCCGGGTACACCTGGGCCCATGGGCCGCAGGGGCTTTTAGCAGATTGCATGGGCAAGACTATTACTCTTATTGTTGCTCTAGAAACTCAGCTCTCCTGCGGCGGTATGGGGAAAAGCTAATGAAATTAAAGGTGCCACAACAATTGGGAAAAATGCGAATTTTCTGTTCGCATGCTCCTTTGATCCCATTCCATCAGCTGCATGCTGAAATGTAGGAGTTGGCCTTAAGCTAACAAAGTAAAAAAGCATGGTAGAGAGGTCAGACAGAGGTTTCCAAGAGTCTTTACCTTCTGACTTTTCAATTTCAGAATCCCTTGCTTGTAATATGTGGAACCGTGGACTGCTAGGATCATTAATGAGGGAAACAGATCAAAGTTCTGCAAAACTTGCTCAAAAAGGAAATATTTATTAGTGATAAAAGACCCAAGAAATTTCCCATGGAAACAGCTAACGTATCTGTTAAAGGTTAATTTAACTTTGAACAATACACTAGCAAGTACACTACTCGTCAAAAGTTTGGAATAATTCATTTTTTTATGTTTTCTGCTCACCAAAGCTGCATTTATTTTTGCATTTAAGCTGCAAAAAATCCTCAAAAAGCCAAATAGAAAACAGTTGTTTTAAATTAAAATGTTTCAAAATATTGTTGTTTTATTACTGTATTTGGAAATATTTTAATTTAAAACAACTGCTTGCTATCTGAATATACTGTAGAAAGTGATTTATTCCTGTGATGGCAAAGCTACATTTTCAGCAGCCATCACTCCTTCAATGTAACATAGTTCTTCAGAAATCAATCTACTAAGCTAATTCAGTTCTTGTTCATGGCTTTTTGAGGATTTTTTGATGAATAGAAAGTTCAGTGAACAGCAAGCATTTGAAATAGACATGTTTTGTGATTATAAATGTCTTTTTTGTCACTTTTGATCAATTTAATGTGTCCTTGCTGATTTTAAGCAGTATTTATTTATCTTTATATCTTACTAACCACAAACTTTTTAACGTACATTATTATATTACTGTACTGCAAAAAAATTTAAACAGTACAACTGTTTTCAACATTGATAATAAGAAATGTTACTTGAGCAGCAAAAACAGTTTTGTCATCACATGAATAAATTACATTTTAAAAATGAATTTAAATGGAAAACAGTTCTTTTAAATTGTAATAATTTTCATAAGATTACTGCATTTTTTGATCAAATAAATGTAGTCTTGGTAGCACAAGAGACTTCTTTCAAAAACATTAAAGTCTTAATTATTTCACATTTTTAAAACAGTGTAGATGTTCTACAAAAAAATACAACTCAAATTTTCATACTATAATTTAGCATAGCATAGCATTAAACAAAGAGACAAGACAAATTAATTCAACAATATTTTCAGATCTTAAATAGCTTCCAAAACCCTGGCATATCTTATATTCCTGTCAACGAGTAAACAGAATTTAATCGGAAATGCATGTTTTTGTTTGTAATTACATGCTGACAGAGAGAAGCACAATACCTTTCAGAGCTGTCAGTTGTACTGAAGACCTACAGTATTCCACACAAAATGCAGGTTTGCCACTAAATAGCAGGTTATTTTTTTATGAGAGGAGATTCATCCTAAATTGTTTGCAGGGTAAACAGACCCATTCAGTATAGGAATGAGTCAGCGCTCTGTGAAATAGCTGGGTCCTGGTTGATGCTTACACTATGTGGCATTTAGAGCACATAAAAGCAGCGCAGATCTGAGTAATCCAGTCCTTACATCTCACTGTCTCCTGTGTAAATACCTGAGCACAAAATATGAGATTTGAGAAGACGGAACAGTCTGCCGAGAAGAAGAGTTAAATGTGAAGAGGACTCACTTACAATATTTATTTCCTCCAAATAAGCAAATGTTCAAGACAGAAACATGAAAGGATACATTGTTTGAATTATGAATCTGATTATTTATAATTGATTTTTAAAAGTAGTAGCTATCTGTTGTGGCTCTGATTGCCATAGAAACATGTTAGTTCAATTAAATATGGTTGTTTCTTTAAGTATCCACCCAATTGATCCCCATGGAAACATATTTGTTCCATTAAACAATCTTGATTGAAGTATCCACACAATTACTCCACATTTGCAGCATACATGCAACAAAACTGATTTGAAGTAAGTGGCAGTACAAGATTAAGCTATATTGAGGCTGCTTCTTTCCCAGTGTACCAAGTTCACATCTGTGCATCTTCTCCTCTCTTTCTCTGCTCATTTATTTAGTTTGTCCTCCTCACACATTTAGCCCAAGCATAATGCGCTGAGAATGAGCCAAGCAAATGGGTCTCATCAGGGAGATGTAGGTTGATTTATCCAAATCAAGAATAAATGTGCACTCTTTTTATGTGTGTACATGCCTGTGTGTGTCCTATTGATGAAGGCTAAACACTTAATTAAATAGCATTTGCCTTCATAAAGGCCTTTGGGAACATGGACTATAAACACTGAAAGTTCAAATGTCAACATGGGTCATATATATTAGTCAGTGATGTAGTGTAAATCCATAGCATAGGGCATACTTCAGACAGTGGTATTATTTGGTCTGTTTCCACACATTGTATAGCTTGAGATGGTGTGATGAAAAAACACCAATGTTCAATATGCAGTTAAATTCATTATTACTAATTATTGAAATAAACTATTCATAATTTGTGTATAGATTTATATTATATGGTTTGGTTTTGCCTCTTGTACCATATTTATTACTATATATTGTTTGTACTGTATTTTATAGTGTAGACTGTTCTGCTACTGTATTGCACAGTATACTGTATATTCTATTCGGTTCTATTCTATTCCATTATATTCTATTCCATTCCATTCCATTCCATTCCATTCTATTCTATTCTATTCTATTCTATTCTATTCTATTCTATTCTATTCACCAAAAATATAGTTCAGCATTCTAACTGTAGAATGCCAAGCAGTGTAGCTAGTTTTTGAATTAAAATAGAATAAACAGAATAAACACTTAAACTCATTGTTAATAGTCATTTAAATAACGCATCATATTTTTTGTGGATTTTGTGTGTGTGTGTGTGTGTGTGTTTACCATTAATATAGTTCAGTATTTTAACTGCAGGTTGCCAATCAGTGAATGTACTTGGAATGTGCGTTCACAGGTGTGATAAACAGAATTAAAGAGTCTAAAATATCCACTTAATCAAACATCATCTTAGCAAAGTAACTTATGAATGTTCATTTCAGAATTAAGAGGAACATTCACTTAGAGCAGTCAACAAGCAGCCAGAGCAACCACAGGGGGAAAAATATATTGTATGGTTTTGAAACTTTCAGGTGTTTACTGAGAATGCATCCTTATATGCAAGTATGTGTGTGTGCACTAGAATTAATGAGCATGGGACAAGGAAATGCCACCTACTGGCATTTTAGACAAACAATCTCTGGTTTGGTGAGGAATCGGGGAAATGCCTGAGGGCAGAAACATGTCTTCTGCTGTTCTCTCTTATTCCCTCCATCATCCTTCACTCCATCTCTCCTGGACCACCTCACTAATGATCGCTCAGAGTCTGGGACCCAGCTATGCATCATTTACTAGGAGCTCTGGAGACAGAGAGGGAAAGAGGGAGAGGGGAATAGATAGGAAGAATTAAAGAAAGGGCGAGAGACTAAAGAGAGAGGAAGACCTAAAGGGATTGGAGATAATGTAATTTGGAAAAAGGAAGCATGACATGTAGAAAAAGGGAAAGAAAAACAAGAGGAAGGAATTGAACTGAAGTAACAGAGATAGAGAGAGAAGAACTGAGGAGTGACGGTGGAAATGAGAGTGATGGAAACACAGTGTGCTTGTGTTAATTTCATTGGCAGAGAGATCAGAAACAGCTGATGAAATCTGTAATGTCTTTGACCTTCCAAAGTCATGGCTCCATTACTAAAAAAACAATAAAACCCAAGGGTATACACTTTGCTTCAAATTAAAATGACCAAAAAAACAAAGACTAACGATGATCAACAGGAAGGTTCATGGAAATAACTGTTCCACATAAAAGGTTTTAAAAACATTTTCACATAAAAACAATATAGCCAGTTGTTTTGTCTATATTTGCTCCACCTTTGGAAACTGAAGCCTATACAGGTGGTGTTTCATTTCTGAATGAATCAGTGTTTCTGAACAAATCGAATGAGTAAAGTAATCAACGACTCACTCATAATGAAAATGCAGAAACACAGACAAGCAAAGTGATACAAACAATGAAATGTCCTGAGCCAATCAAATTAGAGGACTAGAATTAAATGTATAATGCTCAACTATAAACGCTTCCCACATTCTCTGTGTTGTGGAACAGCGAAGGAAACATTAATTTCTATGTTTGGCAGTGTACATAATATCTGGAGTCAAAGGTTTACACCAAGATTAAACCCGCGGCTAAACACATCCATCCAATAAAGCATTTAAAGGGTTGTCGATCTCATAAATGTCTTGGTTTTATGAGCAGCTGGATGTATCGACTGTTTTGCAGTATCACAGTAAAATGAAAGTATATCTAACAATCATCAAGGATAACAGAAAGCATCTGCCTTCCACATGAGCCAAGCTTCCCAGTGCTAGTGGACGGGAGAGTGAAGGAGCGCTGTGCACAGAGTATAAATGGAGAAGGTGAGAAAGCGCTGGAGGCTATAGGGAAGAAAAGGCCCATTCTATTAATCATGGCTTTGATGGAGGGCGCCATGGAGTGACAATAAGTTCTGGTGCTCCTGCAGCAAACCACGAATCTCAGCTGCTGCTGGCCTTCACTGCGCCTACCTTGAAAGACCCCCATGGGCCCACTGCTCAACCCCACTCTATAAAAGAGACAAGTGGAGACTAGCTTTAGGTAGCAAGGGATAAAGTAGAACAGAGTTATGGAACAGCAGTTCTTTGGAAAAGCTATAAAAAAGGAGCCAAATAGACACAATGTGTGCCTTTTATTTGAAGTCAGACAGAGAGATGATAGGAAAATGCTTGTATATTATACATCACAATGGATTTTAGAAATCTAATAACCACCTAAAGCCACCACTTGTCACCTTTGGTTGTAAGCAGACTATCTGATAAATGAGTCTTATGACCTCAAGAATAATAGCGTGCAAATGTTCTTTTCTGGACTACAGCTGCTCGCTGCCTTGGTCACCTTATTAGAGGCCTATATAAAGGTCCAGGTGTGTGTACGCTCTGTTTGCCTGCACAGGCTCCTGAATCACACCAATCTCACCTCCTCCTCAGGGCTGAGAGATGGAGAGGGGAGGAAGAGAATGAAATGGAAGAATGAGAACATAAAAGATTTCTTTAATGCTGTGTTACTTTATGTGGTCATTTGTGAAGTGTGAGATGTTACATTACTGCGGCACTCAAGCAATAAGGCATGAAGTGTCTGAAGTATATTAGGAATTTTCTCTTTTTCTGGTCATTTCACCTCTTTTCAATATACCATTTACTTTCTTTTTATGTTTTTAAACAGATTACTTGGATTTATAGGAGCTTTCTGCTGCTTTCTGCTGACCATGTAAAACCCCTTTAAATAAATATTTTGTTGTTGTTGTTGTTGCACAGATCCATAACAATTTGTTCTATTTCAGCTGTTGGTGTTATTTTAAAAACATTTCCACCAAACATTACTCCTAAAAAAATATGTAAATTAGAAAAAGTCAAGAATTTGGTTAGCTGCATGACCCGTAATAATAATGAGAGATTATTAAAACATTAAAAGAAACATTATCATTGTCAGTGCTGAAAACAATTGTGCAGCTCAAAACTTTTGAGGAAAATACTTTTTTCTTTTAATTATCAAAGGATTCTTTAATGCGTAGAAAGTTTATAGAACAGCATTTATATGTGAAATAATTGTAGAGTTGTATTTGAATAAACAATTAAATTTATTTATAACATCCTTGCTGAATAAAAGTACTAATTTCTTAAAGAAAGAAAAATGAATGGTAGTGTATATTAATATTTATTAATAAATAGAGATGTTTCATCTGTTTGCTTTTGATGACACACATCAGGCTAGTCACTTGTGCAGGGCTCTAAACTTACAGTATATATATTTTTATCAGACATTTGGCAATTCTCACTGACTAAATATCCTCCCCAAGAGGTACATCAGCAGCAGCATGTAAGCCCAAGTTGCAGGTTCGATTCCACTTCCTGCTGATCCTGTGATCCAATCCGCCAACCACCCGATGATACTCCTATCTCAAAACCGCATGAATCACGGACCAGTCTAATCCATCTTATATTCTTCTGTTTGAACAAACAGTGATAACAGAAGCAGAACTGCATTAAGTTATGTATTGAACTAGCAGGAAAATTTAATAAAGTTTCAGCACAGCACTCAATCAATATTTTCCTGTGTATGCGCGTACTCACTCTTATTACAGACACTGCTCTGTGGTATTAACTGACATTTGTTGCTAGTGATTGGAGGCATGGGACACTTCCAAAGTCTTTGAAATGGCATTAGTCCCATAAAACAGCCGTGATCTAGCACATGGATGGGGGAAATGAAAGATTGAGAGGAGAATAAGGGTAATAGACAAAGATAGGGAGAGGGGGAGTGAGAGAGAGATGATAGAATAAAGGGTTTTTAGCCTGCGGTGTTGTAGCTTTTCTTGGTGAAGTGTGAGGAGAGCACATATTTCCCTGAGTCTAAACGGGAACAGGGCAGCTCAAAGAGGTGCTAATTTAAACGCAGGGAGACACCTGGACACCTGATTCCAGCTATCCACGGTCCTCACACAATGAGCACACAAGCCCAGCTAAATATAACTCTGCCACACGCTTGTTCTTGCTCACACACATGTCATACCCTTACCGCTAGCATACTGTATGTGTGTCTACCTCAGTCACATAAGGTGCATCTGTCACACCAGGCATGTGAAAAATAGATTTATTAAAATTTTAAACATTTAAGATTGAATGGCACAATAATTTGGCAAGGAATGTTTATGCCCTAAATACGGTTTCCCTACTGATTTTAAACTTTGAAAGCTCAAACTGACATGGATGGTGCTTAGCAAGGTAATGGGGCTGATTCCCAAATAATGCACAAACTGATCAAATGCATACCTTAAATGTAATGTAAGATGCTTTGGATAAAAATGTCTGCCAAATGCACAAACGCAAATTTTCTCAATTCAGAGGAAATATTTTAAACAATAATAAACACTAAGGTGCTCATATGTCAAAAATCTTAATTTCATTGTCTCCTTTGACAATATTTTGTGAAACAGTAAAAAATATTGTGAAAAAATTGTTTTCTACTTGAATGTGTTTTAAAATGTGATTTATTTCTGTGATGGCCAAGCCATCAGTAGAAATACATTTTCAGCAGCCATTACTCCAGTCTTCAGTGTCACATGATCTTTAGAAGTCTATTCTAATATCATTATTTGTTCATTTTATTATCACAGCTGACATGCTGTTTAATGTTTTTTAGAAAACAAATTTGTCATTTTTTCAGCATTTATTTTAAATAGATTTTATTTTTATTTCACTGCCACTTTTGATTAAATTTGATGGATCTTTGCTGGAAAAAGTGGTAGTTTACTGTTAGAATGTTCTCTTAGAAGGTTGCTACTTAGTTAGCAGGCAGTTCACTTTGTTTTGGAGCACAGCTTATGCAGAACTATATCATGCACTTTGCACATCGAAAATTGTGGTGTATTTTGGAATAAAACTGAATATCTTCAAAGCTCAAGCCTGGAGCATAATTCAATCATAAAGACTGTGTCTTTCTCAGAGATGAAAAAATCAACAATTTAGAAGAAACTCGCTGTGTGCTTTTAACTCAGGAATGGGCTCTACACTACGTGAACCCTTAGCACAAAAATCAGAGTCCGAGTTCAGTCAGGCCCCTGCAGAGGGCTCTTTTCAGACAGCAGGGGTCCAGGGAACATGGAAGACAAAGAACTGCTCTCAAACCCAACACATACGGAGAGAAAGGCTGCTCGCTCCCGGAAGAGGAGAAATGCTTTTCTTTATTCTTCTCTCCTTCTTATGTCTCTGTTTTAAGTCTGTTCTCCAGGGCAGCCATTGCACTGGGGAGCTCTTTAAGCCGAGGATGTGCATCGTACACAGATGTAACAGAACATGAGCTCTTTAAAGCTGCAGTGAGTCAATGGTGCTACATTAACTTTTTCAGATGGATTTTGAACTGTTGTTTATACTGTAAAAGCTGAATTACAGCACCTCTCATGTACTTCACAGCTATTTTCTGCATGTATTAGACTGAAAATCCCAAATGGCTACAAACAAAAAACATACAGAAAAAGAAAGTAAATGAAAAACACTGTTCAAAAAAGAGGGGGACAGGAGGACAGACAGAGACAATCTGTTGGAGTCAGCCATCAGAATCAGATTGTGAGGTTGGCCGAGCAAGAACGCACTGGACAAGATAAATGATTCCGATACAAATTACCAGGCGCACAGTGAGATATTCCGGCACCATGCAATCCATTCAGCATCATACCAAACGCCCAATATACAGATGTTCAAAATCAATAAGAAAGCAGTGAAGAAAAAAAACAAGTAAGAGAAGAACACCTAAATCGATAAACTCCTTCTTGATGAGTACAGGGTGGAACTGCACCATATGCAGATATCCATGTATACCTTGATATCAGGAGTGTGTGGTGGACTTCTAAAAAAAAGATTTCCTGCAGCATTCTATTGGTATGAGTTGAAACATAAGTCATCTTTGCACCAGTGGACATCCAGTGTTTTAAAATTAACATAACTTTATCATCCGTTGTATGGATGGACGCTATTATAGTTAGCGTAATAGTTTTCCTTCTTGGTGTAAACAAACCCTTAGTGCATAAAGAGTACAGCTCTGAACTCCATTGAAGCCAACGTTATTTTATGTACAGTATGTGTTTCAGCCTCTGGTCCAGTTCAGAAAAGGGCAGAAGGCAGACCTCCAAAGAGCACTGAAACAAACAAACACTAGTACACAAGCACTCTTTCAGGCATCAGTGCATCCTGTGGCTGCAGATGTCTTGCTCATTATTGACTTGTGAATGTAAGGCTTCTTCTTAAATCATGAAGTGAGAGAGCAGAAAGACATCCCACCACTCAGACGCTCTTTTATCAATAAAACAGGGGGAAGGAAAAGTGTGGGAGTAAAACACAGAGAAGAGGAAGCAGATAGGGACCCCAAAGCACACAGCAAGCCATCAGTGCCAAAATCAACAGATATCTTCAGCTGCTGGAGTGTAATTCTAAATAACACTTTTGATTTGCTCTGGCATTGTTATTGCCTTCTTGCAGACTGAGTACCATTACAGGCATCTTACAGGGATCATTTACAGTAACGACTACGCCAACGAAAGGTTGTTTATCAGTATAATCGTCATCAATATACTGAAAAGTGATAATTGTTTCCTATGTGTTGCAGCAATAATTGAATTCAATTAAATGAACTAAATAAAAATGACATTCAGGCATATTTAGGAAATAAGGTTTTTGATTAAGATTTGATCTAAGATGCTAAAGGCTTACACAATGTATTAAGCAATTTCACATCTCTGCATGTAAACAAGATTTGGAATCTGTCTTTCAGGGACAAATGTTTAAATGCTTGTTTTTATTTCATTATTTCCATAACGCAGTAATCTGGCCTATTGATCATCTCTCGGATTAGCGTAATCTCACACTTAGATTTCAAATAGAATTATGTGAACTGGATAAAGAGAGTTAATCTGGACTCAGTCTTTATCAACACTTAGAATAATCCAAACTCATGAATTAATTTAACTCTTATCAGCATAAAGAGAAATAGTTTTTTGTTCTGTTAAATGTCAAATGAGGTCAGAGGTATGCAAATTAGACTATATGAATATGGTAACACACTTTAGTATTGGGACCAATTCTTACTAGTTTCTTATTAGTATACCTATTATTAACATATTGGCTGTTTATTACTGCGTATAAAGCACATATTCTGCATGGCCACATTATATCCTCTAATCCTACCCAATACCTAAATTTAACAACTACCTTACTAACTATTAATAAGCAGCAAATTAAGAGCTTATTGAGGAAAAGGTCATGTTAATGATTTGTTAATGGTGAGAATTGGACCTTAACATAAAGTGTGACATTGAATATTTGTTGGATGATGTTTCAGAATAGCTATAGTATAATTCTTTTCATATATGTTATAGAGGAGGCCAGATATAGTATGTAGTAATGTATATACAGTATTTATACAGTATTAGGCCTACATAATGTTTTCTCTATAAAAAGGCATATAATAAGATAGTGTTAGAATGCAATGGGGTATGTTGGGGTGTTATTTATTTAGTCAATAAAAGTTACAATATTCATTACCTTTTTTTCTTTAGCCAAGAACACACTAAATTTGAGGAACATACCATAAGAAATATTCTAGAGTAGAGTGTTTTTTTGTTTGTTTTTTTAGAGTAAAAATGTGTGACTAGTCCCAGCCTCCCCTAATAAAAATCGATCCCATATTGGTATTCCAGTCTTTCCAATAATGTTTATGATGATGATGAGCGTTTGTCCACAGTGTGAAAAAAAACTTCTATATTTGAATATGTCAGAATTTTAAATATATAATTGAAACCCTGAAAATGTCTTTGTGTATATTTGTGCTTGGGGGCTGTCGGATGTTAGACACTCAGCTAAAGGCGTCAGACATATGGCTGAAATTAGATTACACAATCACAAATGTCCCAATCAAGACCTCATGCATAATTCATAGCTGCGCCTCACGGCATGATAATTACTTAATTAATATCCTGCCAACCTGAGGCGCCGCTGAGACTGGACCGCCTGTAATCCCATGCCATGCCAAAGCAAGCGGTGTGCCCTTGGGATGGGTGAACCTCCACCGTGGGAGCTCCTGATGAGCATTCAGCACTGCAGACTCCCACCATGTCCCTGACAGTCACCATAGAGCTAAATCCGTCTTGCTTGGACCTTCTTTTTTCTTTGCTTTCTTCCCCATAATCTGGCCAATCCAATAATGTTCTCAGCTGGGCCTCGAACAGAGAGATTTCTCCCCTGTGCCGTTCCCCGAGCCACATTCCCAGGAGCCACGGGGTGACGGTGGATTTGTGCTGCTGTTCTCCCTGAAGATGGATTAAACATGATTGATATGAGAGGACGGGTGGTTTTCAATAAAGGTCTCAATCACACAAGAATGCATTTTTATATCCAAGAAAAAGCGATTTCTTATGGCCTGCATTAGTCTGTGTCACATTAAACACTACAGCAATCCCAAAAGCTTAAGCTGAATTTGATGAAAACATTCTTGTTCTGTAGATTTTGCCAAGCTGTTTATTGTCAAATAATTGAAATACTTTGCTGTTACATAGCAAATCTGTCGGTATCCCAAACTGACCTTGTTAATAGTTCATTCATTTCCACACTGACAAGCCTGAATGAATTTCTTTGAATTACAATATGAGCTCATTAGTAATCATTGACATGTCTACATAAAGTGTGATTTTTGCAACCATACAATTTCATTCGCTTGCATGGACACTGAAGCGTATACTATAAATATATATTGAAGACATCTAAGTGTAACCATTTTTATAAATGAAAAACTATGTGGATGTACATATATTTACAAATCCTTTCAGGTTTAAAGAATTCATATAATTAATGGGTTGATTTTGTTGTATTTATGCAATGTGATTTATTAAAAAGGTTCAAAGTCATCATATTTCCCTAATTTGACATTGTAGGAGTTTCATGCTGTTCTGTGTTGTTTCCAAGAACTGCTTCACTCTACCTTTGCCTAAACATTAAAATGCAAAAATTCATGTAAATTAATCATTTAATTATTACTTCATTTATTTTAGTTTGCCTTAAATTATTTATATAAAAGTAACTGTAATTAAAATTACTGTCACCGTAAATCTATCTTACATTTTGCAAATTGAATTGTTGAAAATAGGTTAGGTTTAGGACAGGGCTGCAATTAGGGGATATTGTATAATACATAAAAACATATATACATACATACATATACACACATACACACACACACATACATATATATACACACACATACATATATATATACTTTAACGTTTTAGATGCTGTCAGTACATCCATATTATAAGTTTCAGCATTTATCCACACATAGAAAAACTTACCACTAATGAGTTCAAGCTGTGATTTACACTCAGTGTTGTGTGAATTCATAAATGTTACAAAAAACTTGCTTAAGGCACAAGCAAGGAATATTTATCACTCATGTAAACAGCAAGGTCTCTTTAAAATACTTACTTAACCTTTCCCTCTTCCTCTCTCTGGCCAATAAGCAATGTGTGCAGACAAATATGAAGCAGTAATTAACATCATTCTTCAATTATAATTAATTCAGATAAGGCCTTGTGGAATTCATTAGAACCTAGTAAGCACAGGTGTGTCAAAATTGTAATAAAAGGCAAGAAAGTGTTAATATGAGTGTGTGTGTGTGTGTGTGTACACCTCTCTACTCTGGGCTTCCAGAGACATGGCAGAGAAACATCCTACCGCCACCTAATCAATCAATTCCCACTCTGTGGGCCAAATCCGTGTTACTAATTACCCAATCAGAGTGGGCAAACTCCCTCAGACTGTCACACCACACCCCACGGGGGTCCCTAGAGACCTGCTCCGTCTCTTCCTCTCATTAACTTCTCCTGTCCGCTCCCCTTGTCCAGACACTCCCGAGAGCAGCCAGGAGTTGTGGGTAATTCAGTGGGCAGTCTCTGAGGTGACCATGCGCCTCGGGGCTGGAACAGTAGAGGACACATTGCTCCCTCTCTGTCTCTTCTCACTTTCTCTGTCTCTCTTAAAGTCCCTCCATCTCCTCTCGCTCTCATTCGCTCATGAGAATCTTGCTGTCCTGTCCACGTCTCTATTTAACCTAACACACTCTTTTATCATGCCTGTCCTGTTCCCTTTTTATCAGAGATTGCACCTCTCTGCTCCGTCTGGAGGGAGAGAGAACGAATGCATCTTTTCCCCAGCTGTGCTGGTTACTAACGGCTCTGTATTCTCGCAATTTGTCTTCACCTCAGGCTTTTCCACTTCTGTGCCGCTCAAATTAAAATCACTGCACTGAAGGAGAAGGTCTGTTGAGCAGCAATGTTATTATGCTAATTAAACAACAGATAAATAGGAATGTCTGGCTGTATCTCAGAAGCCCACTGTACAGCAAACCGATGTTATGAACAAAATGTAAAGGGCACAGAATGTTTTTCTTCCCATTGACTTGCTCTGGAAATCTAGCATAGTTAAAGAGAATATAATGTTGTGTTAAGAAACAGATCTAAATTTCATTGAAAATTCACTGAGCTATTTGGTGTGTTCATGAGAAAAGAAGAGATATCTAATTTTATATCTAATCTTCTTTAATCACGGTTCTTTTCAATAAATCAGCTGATTCAGTTCACAGAACCGGTCCTTATGATTCATTCACAAAATCAGACTAATCCACTTCTCAATTTAAACTCACTGATTCAGTGATCCAGAGGGGGAAAATGCATAGCTTAGCTTCGAAGACTGTATAGGTCTATATTGTACAAATCATTTTGGAGCACTTTCCTAAAATTATTATTGTTTTTTTTGTTAAACTTTTTACTTTTATATTAGCAAAATAACATCCATTCAAACAAACAAACAGGAAAGGGGGAGCAACAGACATATTATCAATAATTTACAATCTAAAAGAGAAAAAATAAATAAATAAATAAATATGGTCATTCCTTTATATAGTTCAAAATGTCAGAAGAAAAACATTGCCTTCAATGGTACCAGGTTTAGCTGTTCATCTTAAGTTTTTTTTTTCTTAAGCTTTAAATCTAAAAATAAATTAAGCTGAAATACAATAAAGGAGAAATCTAAGATTAAAAACTTAAGATGAACAGCTTAAAAAAATAAAAAGTGTTAAATTTGTTGAAATTACTATTACAGCTAAAATTACTAAAAAAAAAGTATTACAGTTACTAAAACTGAAAAAAACTAAGGATAATTAGAAACCACAAAACTAATAAAAACAACAAAAGCACGAATCACAATAAAACTAAAATTAAAATGAAAACTGAAAATATAAAAATAAAAGCTAATTAAAAATATTAAATACCGTTACATAGTATAAAACACATTTAGACACTTTTTTATTTTTATTTTGGTTGAACTATCATACCTAGTATATGCTTCATTTCTACACTGTCCTACTCAACAGAGATGATATCACTGCAGCAGTTTTCTCCACTGATGCTTCTCTATTAGGCCACATAACAGTGTGATTATGACCTGTGATAAATAGGGAAGCTTAGCTGAAGCAGTAAAACATAGTATTAGTGTTTAATGGGCTACAAACTGCCATCTGGTTTTGTGAAAAGGCCACTTTCATTGGCCAGATACTTCTTTTCTTTCTTTCTATATTTTCTCATGTCTCTCATTCCCAATTTTCACTTGATTCCTCTTCAGCTCGCACTAGGAGGTAAGAATATATTTTTCTGACAAGTTGATGCAATGGTTGTACCATTTTTGGAGCTTGCGCACAGACACGTATTCGGAGGAGGAAGTTTCAAAAACAGTAACAACAGCCATGGTGTGAGCTATCACACCTACAGAACTCTGCCAAAGCAAACAGGAAATCTATGGAGAGGATTTAATCATGAATTAAAGGTTTTCTCCAAAGCAACTCAATGACATCAGGTTTTTTTCCATTCACAGAACAAAGGACTGTTATATGCTTTTGGGTTTAACTGTGCTGGGGAAATGATTAATATACCACACACACACACAAGAACTGTTTCCATTTTTAATATGTTTTAAAATGTAATTTTATTTCTGTGATGGCAAAACTGAATTTCCATTACTCCAGCCATCATTCAGTTTTGGTGCATAATAAATATTTGGGTAACACTTTATTTGAAGGTGTCCTTGTTACACATTTTACATGTACTTTCTATAATAATAACAATTAATTATGCATAATTACATTTGCAAGTAACCCTAAGCCAAACCCTAATCCTAACCCTAACCATACAGTAAGCAAATGTAGTTAATAAATATTACTCATTACTTAAATGTATAATTACACGGTAACAAGGACACCTTAAAATAAAGTGTAACCAATATTTCTTATTATTATCAATGTTGCAGGAAAGTATGATAAACTGTGATATGCTACCATTCAAAAGTTTGGACTAAGTATAAAAAAGGAAAGAAATTAAAACTTTTTAGGTTTTTGTTTTGCTGCTTAATATGCCGTGATATGCTACCATTCAAAAGTTATTTAAAAGTAAAAAAAAAAAAAAAAAAATGTATTCAGTAAGGATGCACTGAATTGATCAAAAGTGACAATAAGAACAATTACAATGCTGCTTTTGTTTTTTAATTAATCCAAGAATCCTGAAAAGTATTATGTTTTCCACAAAAATATAAAGCAGCTATATATATATATATATATATATATATATATATATATATATATATATATATATATATATATATATATATATATATATATATATATATATATATATATATCTGGTAATGGTATATGGCATTGTAAATATATGGTATATTTAGAAGAAATTTTTTTATTTTTATATATAATACATTTAAAACCATCAACTATATATATTTACAGATAATTGCATATCAACATTTAACATATATGTATATCAAGTAGTTTTACTATATGACATTCACTGATTTCTTGCTTTAACTTGATAACTGAATACGTAAATACTCAATAAAAACAAGGTGAATAAATTTCATAAATCTTTTATAAACCATACCTACTCAAATCTAGCTCCACAATAACACACATGTTCAGACACCAATAGACACGACAGGCCCTTATGACAGGTGTGACACGCCTCAGCAGGCTCAATAGGTGACTAGCACAGTTTGACATCTGAATAAAACCAAAGCAGTCATTTTAATCCAATCAGCATCCACCACACCCGCTCCTGCCCCACCCGTCCCACTCTCCTTCACCTGTCACCCGCTGCCACTAATACTTATCTGTCCAGTTACAATGTCCCAGCGGAGAAGGATTGGGCCCACTCTGCAGCAAGATCAAGGTGGACGAGCCACGCTTGTCTTGAACACATCATTGACTACTGCCCAAAACCTCTATCCCAGCACCCCCTTGGGGCATTGATAATGAATCCTCTCCCTTCTCTGCATTCGGTGGGTTTCTATCTGAAACGGTCTGGGGGGATTATCATATCTGAGCAGAGATTATGTTTGACTCTGGTGACGTGTTTGAATAGAGTTGAACAGAGGTGGGAGGTAATGAGAAAAAAAAGACCCTCTCCATTCACTAGCAACAGGGGAACGGTAAATGATTTGATGAAAAGCAAGCAGGCATCCACGGCTGCTCTTTATTTTAGGTCTGAGTGGTGGCAGAGGGGCATGAATGGATTCTAAATTACTTTTTGTGGGTGGATGAAGTATGAGTTCAGAGATTTACAGTCTCATGAAGGAGAGACCCATAGTGTGAAGATTAACTGGGACGCACGTCACACAACTAAACAGATACCTTGGGTATACTGTGTATATGCTTAGTTTTGAAAGGACTGACCAGATTGAAACATGAATGGAAAAACAGGCAATGTACAGAATGTACTTTGTAAAAATGAGATGCATATGCTGTAAAATAACAATAAAATACTGAATAACGAAGGGTGACTTTTAATAAACCGATAAAAGGTTGGGTTTATTGGGTCTTTTTTAAAAATGTTTACCTTCATTTTCACCCACGAAAACAGGATTCACATTTGTTAGTGCATGAACTTTATTTTAAAAATTTAATTTCATATTATGAATTTGTTATGAGGAATTTGGCAGGAGTGTTTGTCTAAATTATAAAATATACAAAATACTGTATAACATTGTACAGCAGTGAAATGAATATGACTGCAGTGTGAAAAATGATTCAGTAAAAAAAAAATGGGAAAGCTTGAGCTAAACCAACAAAATAATGCAGGTAAATGGGATTCATGCATTTTAAGTTCAATTACACTGTAAAAACAGATATACTTGATGTACTATTTGAGGTTCCCAAAACGGCTATACGAAACCTCTGAAGAATCTCTTTGAAGGTTCCTCAAATACTATATCTTTTTGTGTACTCAAAGAATGTGCAGCCCCATTAGGCTTTGACTTTAGTTTTGTTCCTCTACTATTTTATGAACAGTTTGTTCTACATCTGCTATTCTATCTTCTTCTTTCCTCAAAGCTGATTATGTGGAGAATTTAGGAATTTATGTTATGTTTTCAGTATAGGCTTATTCACCCAAAGATATCATCATTTACCTGCTCTCATGTTGTTTCATATAACTTTCTTTTTCTCTGTGGAATACAAAAGAAAGTATTTTGAGTCCTAACAACACTGGACCCCATTGACTTTCATGGTATGCCCAAAATGTGCAGTAAGACATTTTTCAAAAATCTGTTTTGTGTTCCAATGACGAAAGAAAATCACACAGGTTTGAAATGAGGGCTGTCGGCCCTTTTAAGACTTTATATTTCACATAGAAATGAGACACAAAATGCAATATTGAAAAATGTAAACCACCTAAATGAATGTAAAAACACTACGCTGAACAGTTTATTTTTTTAAAGGATGATACTTAATACTAACAGTCCTATCTAAAGAAGAAACAGTTACAATAATGGCAGATTTTACACTGTTTCAACCTTCCATTTGAAATTTAGAGAATATAATCATCATCATCATCATCATAACATAGAAACCGGTATCTTCCTCTACAAATACCATTCGTACACTGCTGGGTCCCTTGTGTATTGTGAAATTAAATTTATGCAATTGACTGTATGTGAGACACATGTGAATGGATGTGAATTTTTGTGTCTCAGGCTGATGAATGAAACATTTCCCATGGCCTGACACTAAACATGTTGTCCAGCTGGCTAAATGCCTAGCTTGCGAGTGACCTCATGACTTGGTACAAACTGTTGACCCCTTCTGGCCATGTTCTGCTTAATGAATACTGTGAATCTGCTGCCAGCTCTGCCATGCCCTGGCAAAGACATGGACACCCAGCTGACCTCTTCTGCCCCCTTCTCTCAGTCATGCCAGGAGCAGCTAACCCCAATGGATTTCTCATTTGTGGCTTGTGCACAATCAATGCACCTTCTCCTCCTTCCCAGACGGGGACCATGGATCAGCACTTTCCTGTGTGTGTGTGTTCATTCACTTCCTTTGTTTTCACTAACCTTTCCCCATCGCCTGCCCTTGCGAAACCGCATTGTCCACTGGCATGTCTTCATCATTCTCTCTCTTTCAGCCTTCCTTGCTTGGTGTGTAACTCTCCAGCTTCTCAGTTTCTCCACCCTCTTCTTGTTCTTTCTGTCTGTGGCATGGGAGACAGCTGGAGTAAACAGAGATGAACGAGGCGTATAGCTTCCTCCCTGATCCTCTGCATCTCTTTTGCCCACTGGTGTCTCCTCTTCTCTTCTTTAATGTTTCCTTTGCTTGGATTGGCCCATTTCAGGGCTATGGCATGTCTGGATACGCTGCAGAGGGAATTGGGAGCGATTTGGAGCCTGTGAGAAAAGCTGGGGCAAAAGCCAAATCCATCTATGACAAAAGGATAAAGCTCCATCTATTTTCGAAACCTAACATGTACAGCAAACAGACTATCCTGCCCACAGTGAGGCTTATTTACTAACAGTGTGAATGAATCTGTGCAGGAAACCTGTGTGCTAATGTTTTCACTTTAAATTATTCAGCACTATGGTGAATATGTACTTACAATTTTTTTTTTTTTTGTATAAAATTTCTCTTAGTGGGAGAACATGAAATGTGTTTTATATATGTTTTATTTTATATATAGTTATATAAAAGCTGAAAATTGTTTTGTAACATTAAAAATCTTCTCTCTCCTACGCTCTCTCTCTCTATTAATATATTACAATTTGGGTCAAAAATAATCTAAACGAAACCAATAGTAATCTAACAGATTATGGTACTAGCTATAATTTTCGTCACGTAATTACTAATTAGTAATCAGTAATGGACTACAATTTGCAAGTAATCTAACACCGCATTATACACACACTCACTCACACACACACACAGAGAGAGAGAGAGAGAGAGAGAGAGAATCTAGAAAACTGCTTTTCTTTCATGCACTTATTATGACATAAAAACAACAACAACAACACTGTGCATTATTCTAAAAGGAGCAACTACATCTGGTTGTATATGATAGTAGATAATACATTAAGACACTTTTCTTGATGTGCAGTAGTTTTTTTTGACAATCTATTCTGTTGCAGTCAGACTCTGTCGTGTCTCTATTGCATATCTAAGTGTGTGCATGTAAAGGAAACCGAGAGAGAGAGAGTGCTTGAGGTGACAGCAATGTCCTCATGTTATTGGTTTCACCTCAGGCGTCTGTAAGTCAAGTAAATATCTTTCAGCTCTTAAAGAGACAACTGGATTATCAAGTAAAACTCTATTTAGTGGTATATTTGCCCTTGTATAATTCCGCACTCATTCTGGATATCTTGTAAAGCTTCCCTGCGGCGGTAGAACAACAGTTAATTGTCAGGCAATTAACAGTCTTTTTTGACCAGTCTTAAAACCTTTTCCCCTTTTTTAATCTACCTCTCTAGGTTGCTCACTTTCACACATACAGAGAGTGAACATAACAGTGATCCTCCTTGGTCTGCCTTGTCCATATTTGTGCAAGATTAGGCTGAAAAGGGCAGTTTTACATGTCTCTGGATTACACACACAAAAAAAAAAAAAATATTATAAATAAACTATTCCCCTTCTTCAGTTGCAACACACTTAAACGAAGAAGGCAGACGAAATATGTGCATGATGAAGTCATCTAGATCCAATGGGAGTGCACACACACCTGCGCATACATTCACGGCTCATGCAGATCTGACAGCTCCCTGCTGCCCTGCAGGTAGTGGTTTATGAGGCTGTAGCTTCTCATTATCAGAGCTCAGGAAAAGACCATCGCCATAAAACATTCTCTTCCCTACTGCATTAAATTGAGACCAACGTCTTGTGTCACTTCCTGTTGATGCCAACATCAAATCTCAAATGGTTTTCAAAACTTTCTAGATGCTGGAGCTCTATAATACCTGGAGAAAGCGACTTTAGCTGTTAGCATTACCATTCATTTTCAATAGTAGTTGACTGGTGAAGAACACCCTGGTGGTATGCGGTTTGAAGTCTGACAGTTTTGCTTTCAGGGCGTTCAATAGCTACAGCATAGTTTTCTTTTGTCTTTTTTAGCCAATCACCTGAGCCATAATGCTTATTTACTCTGAAAACTTAAAGATAACTAATGACACCACAAGAAAGCACACAACCCTAAACTGCTTACTACTGACTACGTATCTTTTTATGTTTGTGATAGAAGTTTATAATGCTCACCAAGGCTGCATTTATTTGATCAAAAATACAGTAAAACATTTATATTTTAAAATATTATTATATGTTAAAATTACGTTTAATGTAATATATTATAAAATGCAATTTATTCCAGTCTTCAGTGCCACATGATCCTTCAGAAATCATTCTAATATTCTGATTTGGTGCTCAAGTAATATCTCTGATTATTATCAGTGTTGAAAACAATGTTGTGCTGCTTCATATTTTTTGTGGAATCTGGAAACTGATACATTTCTTTTTTTTGGATTCTTTAAAGACCATGTTAAAAAGAAAAGCATTTATTTGAAACATAAATCTTTTTGTAGCATTAAAATGTCCTTGCTGTTGCTCTTGATCAATTTAATGTGCCCTTGTTGAATAAAAAGTATTAAAATCCTCTTCTAAAAAACTTATAAAAAATGTAATATTGCTAACACAGCATACTTTCTTGGTAGTCAATGGAGAAAGCTAGATGGCACAGTTATGGATCAGCAGGGGTAAACTGAACCTGAACAAAACATTTTATCTTACCACTAAGAGTTCTCCTAAAAAGCAGTAAAGGTTTTCAGAGTTTTCTCTTAAAACCTATTCACAAAGCTGCTGAGACAAACTTTTACTAAGGAATAGAGAGAAGTTTTTAGCTAAGAGTAAGCGGCGGGGTTGACCTCATTGCTATGGATGATGTCAGCATGCTTACTATGCACACAGTGATTGGCTGATTGTCTCTGAGATTCATTCATAGAAGTATTGTAGAGCACGGCATATGTTGCCATATTCAAATAAAGGTTTAAAAATAAAAATGTTAATTGCCACATTCAAATAAATATTCTAAAATGCAGACTAAGTGTCACTAATTAAACAAGTATATGTTCAGATAAATGTCAGCCTCTTACATGTATGCTTCTCATAATTAGTGAATATGCATATAAACAGCCTTTTAATTAATGGAGCAGAATAATCATGGCTGATAGTAAGACATGCAAACATAAAAGAAAACCAAACTGGAAGCAAGAACAGCTGTAACTTCTTGCCCAACTGGTTAATGTAAACAAGGATATAATAGAATGAAAATTTGGAAAAACCTCCAAAACTAAAGGTAATAGATTTTTAAAAACATATTATTGTCAAATGTTTCTAAAATGTTTACATTCCGAGGCAGATTGCCGGCAATAACCATTTTAGGATAGTTTGTGGCTTGTCTTAGTGACGTAGAAGTCCTCTTTACTACTCCTAACGTTTCACAGATTTAGGAGCTAGTTTTAGTGCTAAAACACATTGTGAAATACTCTTAGAGCAAAAATTTCGGAGTCCTGAATTTAGGACTGACATGTCCATTATTTTTAAGATTTTCTCCTAAATCAGCGAGTTATGAGCTACTTTTAGCCTTAAGATGTTTTTTGAATAAGGGCCCTGAGTGTTAATGCTAACCTGAATGCTAATCAGCAAACATTCACCAGTGTCCACTTGAACAGATCCACACACATAGTACCACAAAATCACAAAATTTGGGCTAATCTCATGCCTAATTCAATATAATGATTGTAATGATGTCTAAAAAACATGGAAGTTTGAGAGATGCAGGTGGTGTATTACTGTCCAGAGGCAGTGGCAGGGAATGGATGAGAAGCTGATATGGCAGATGGGACACAGGTGTGGGGTTGATGGTGTCCAGGGGTGGATGTGGGCATGAATATACTGTAGCTTGTAATCCTCAGGATGGGCGTCCCATGGTGTAGCTGAAGAAAAGGAATGGAAAAAATGATGCTTGGTCAAAAAAAGTTCCAAATATTGGTAGAAAAGGCTACTGCTAATATTTTTGAGAATCAAAATGTAAGAGTTTTGGGACTGTAATGGGCATGAGGTGACAGGAAATCTGTGAGGGTTTAGACAGGTAAATGCTACACAGTAGGAGTGGATATAAAACATTTGACATTGTGCCAGAGACAAACTTCTGCTCAACACCACAACTCACGAGTCTCAAAGGTGTATTAATGGAACTTCCACAAACCTAAGCCTCAAGAAGCATTGCCTCCCATCCCGACCCGTGGACAGTAATGACAGGAAATGATATGGTGTCAGAATAGCAGCACTTCTACATGGAGAAGCAGAGCCATACTTACTCTCAGCCCTGCAATGAGCCAGTTGAAAATTAAAATCCTCCCTTTCTCCTCTCTGTAATTACCCACCAATGGGGAGGATGGATGAAGGCAGGTAGACAGATTGAGACGGGGAGGGGAGCGAGGGAAAGCGAGGGAGTCGAGGAAAGAATGAGTGGAAATAAATGGAGGCTCGCATGAAGACAAGGCAGAGAGAATGTCTTTTTATTAAGCTTCCTCCCCCCAGATGTGCACTAATGTGCACTCAGCACAATCCTTCCCTCCATTCTTCTCTCCTGCATCCAGTCTCATGTTGCTGGAGGGAGAGATCAAAGCATTACTGATGTGGAAAAAGAACCAGAGAGAGAGAGAGATTACCTAGTGACTCAGTAATTCTATTGCAATGAAATTTAGCAATATTTTCTTAACCCTCATGTTCTGATGGGGGTCTAAGAGATCCAAAGGCTCTTCAATGTCTCAACAAAACATTCTTAATATTAAAGCATAAGGCTCATATGTCTTCAAAAATGCTTCAGATGTTCTCTATGAAAAAGTCGCATGTACTGTATTTTGGGATCTTAGAGACCCCAGGTATAAAACATTAGTAAATGAAACAAATATGCATATGACAATATTCAAAGTCAAAGTTTGTTTAAAACTAAGTCTATGAACCAAGATCAATTTACTTGAGGGCAAAATTGCAGAAGACATTAAGACTTGTTTTCAGATCTTGATCTGTAACACTTTAGAACTATTCTTACTGTACTATTAACTAGTTGCTTATAGCACGCCTATTAATATTAACATATTAGCTGTTTATTAGTGCTTATAAAGCACATATTCTGCATGACCATAAAGTATTCAACATCACTAATCCTACCCAATTACCACACCAAACTAATTATTAATAAGCAGCAAATTAGGAGTTTTAGGCAAAAGACGTTGTTAATGGATTGTTAATTGCAAGAATTGGACCTTTAAAAAAAAGTGTGACCTCTAAGTTTATATTTCTTATAAACTGCCAAACTCTCTAATGATATGTTTAAGAACAAAACAATAAGCCAGCAGCATAAGAAAAAAAATCTATGGAAAGAAGTTTGCAGCTATGCAGTTTTACTTGTGTATTTAGCTTGTTTTAAATTTTACTGGAAAATAAGACTAATAATGAGAGACTGGACCTCGTTTATATCTGTATCTAGCACTGTCCACTTCAGATCACACAGGAAGAGCAATTTACCTTTCACTTCTTAATATCTGAAAGCTCTTCTAGCACACTCTCCCCACATTTCTATGGCATCTTGGTTGCTTATTTTTAGAAATGCATAATTTCCACTGCTGTGAGCACATCAGTACTTTTATAACAACCTATTCCATTCAGTTTTACTCTGTATGTGGTCTAAGAATTGGCAGCTGTGTAAGCAAAAATATCACTGTTGTAACTGTGATCGAAGAAATGGTTGTCTTGCTGCAAATCATTTAAAAGAAAGGTTTGTGACCTATTTTATGAATTCATGTCACCCTGTTACAAGATGATTATATTAACTTCTTCACAAGTGTGATGAATATGAAACAGCCTAGAAAAGAGCCATTTACTCTTTATCTCTAGTGAATTGCGGGTTTTCTGTGGGCAGACATCAGAAGTGAGGTGGAGTAGACTTTTAAAAGCCCTACTTCATTTTGCTTTACCTTAAATGTGTGTATTATCAAATACACTACAGTTTAAAGTTCTGGGTCAGTAATTTTTTTTATATGTACATAATAAAGAAATCAGTATTTTTATTCCGCAATGATGCATTACATAGATCAAAAGTGACACTAGAGTCATTTGTAATGTTTCAAAACATTTCTATTTCAGATAAATGCTGTCTATGCATCAAAGAATCTTGAAAAGAAATCATGGTTTCCATGAAAATATTAAGCAACACAGTTGTTTTCAACATTGATAATAAAAAGAAACGTTTCTTGAGCATCAAATCAGCATATTAGAATGATTTCCGAAGGACCATGTGGCACTGAAGACTGGAATAATGGCTGCTGAAAATTCAGCTTTGCCATCAGAGGAATAAATTATGCTACTTTAATAAATTGTAATCAAATGCAAAACTTGTAATAATTACATACATCTCCTACTATTAGCAGATTTACTGCATTTTTCATCAGGTAAATGCAATCTTGGTGAGCATTAGATACTTTTTTTATCTGCAGACTTCACAACACTTAGTAATTTAATTTCTGATGGAAAATCAATTTCAGATCGTGGATGAAAAGTTCTCTAAACAGAAAACAATCACATTGTGTCAAGGCAATAATTCGACAGAATTAAGCCCAGCTAGACAATCCAACTCCCAATGTGATCACCACATAAGACACAGCTCATACAGTTTAACCTCCTGCCTCTCTGCAGCTCTGCACACAGCCCTTGAAGCCCTTGATATTGCTGCCCATTTACAAAAACTTGCCTCACAAAACCAGAAAGACCATAAAAAATCTCCAAGCACAGAGGGGAGAGGAGGAATCATTACGCGCAATTTATAAACCATTAAGAGCCTTATAAAAGAAGAGAGGCAGCAATCTGATGGAGGGAGGAGGGTGATGAAGCTTTGAGACTGAGGGGGAGAAGCTTTTCATTTGGGAAATGTGCTCTGCTGCTGACGGTGGGTTTGGGTAATAGGGCTGGGGGGTCACCTCTAGCCCACTGATTCACACACCGACCATCTGAGAGGGAAAGAGAGAGTAGATTTGGATGAAGAGAGAAATGCAGCAGTTCTGTGCCTGCCGCAGAAGCCTGCAGGACACAATTGGACTACGTCTCGTGTAACTGTAGATTAAAAGATTGATAAAAGAAAAGATGAATGTATGAAATACTGATAAGAAGTCATCTGGGTTCTACAGGGTTAGATAAAGAAGAGGACTGGCATTGGTGCTGCAAATTCCCGGAAATACTTACAACTCATATAGCATATTTGGTCTCATTAAGTTTTTTTTTGGAAAGAAATTAATACTTTTATTCAACAAGGATGCATTAAAATAATCAAAAGTGACGGTGAAAACATTTATCATTTTAAAAAAGATTTCTATTTTAAATCAACGCTGCTCAAACAATCAAACAACAGTGAGGAAAAAACAAACAAACAAAAAACAACTCAGTTTTCACAAAAATATTAAAGGAAAAGTTCATCAAAAAAGGACTCATCCTCCGGCCATTCAAAATGTAAATGGCTTTGTTTCTTCATCTGAACAATTTTGGAGAAATTTAACATTACATCACTTGCTTACCAATGGGTGCCATCAGAATTAGAGCCCAAACAGTCGATAAAACATCACAATAATCCATAAATAATCCACATGACTCCAGTCAATCAATTAATGTCTTGTGAAGCAAAAATTTGCAGCACTACTGTTTTCAACATCTTAGACCATGTGATGCTGAAGACTGGAGTAAAGGCTGGTGAAATACTATCACAGGAACAAATTACATTTTAAAATATATTAAAATAAAGAACGAGTTTTTAAAATTGTAATAATTTTTACAAATTTTGCTGTTTTTACTGTATTTTTGATCAAATAAATGCAGCCTTGGTGAGCATTAAGAACGCATTTCAAAAACACTTAAAAACATTAGTGGTAGTTGGGTAGTGTGTGTATGTTTGTGTATGCAGCAATGTGCAAAAAGCATGTGCAAATAAACAACATTATCAGTGAGTGAAATTCATTCCTAAATTCCTCTGTGCTCATGGAAAACTACAGCAAGATGAGATAATGAGTGATCTCCGCGATGGAAAATGAGGTGTTTGGGAGGGGCGGCACTGCTGTGCACTTCTTGCACTTGGCACTTTCTACGCACTTTCATAAGAGGAAATCAGTATAAAGAAGATTATATGCATAAGGCAGCATGTATGAAATGGAGCTGTCGGAAGGTCAGTGGGGTCAATAAATGCGGCCCAGTATGCGTCTGAGTGGAGCCTGAGGGCAAGTCTCACCGTATCATAGCACTACCACAGTCAATACACTCCAAAGTGAGCCCTCATCCTGCAAGCAAGAAACGGGAACAGAAATCAATAATCTCAAAAAGATTATACAATAAAACTATTAAATATATTATTGACCCAATCCAATATCTGTTGCACTGCATGTCTATTTGGAGATGTTTCACCATCTGAAAAGTGCATGAAGAAGATGGGACTATATATAAAAAGAACATTCAATGGATATGTTGTACTACGAGGCGTTAGGATAAAAAAGGACTCGGCTTGATTGTTTGGCCCGTGACGTCAAAAACGCAGCCATTTACACTCCATTTTCCTCAAGGTCTTACAGTCAAGGTTATTTTTGGAATTTTCTAGAAGAAAAAAAAAACATGGATTATTTCTCCCTTAAACCAATTCATCTTATTACTGGTGGCTGTCACCAGTGCAAGCTGGGAAGGAAGTTGCACAGCCTGGAGACCAGGACAACGGCACAAAGTGAGATGACGTCTCTACCATGTCAAGGAATTTGATTCCATGCGGTTCAAACCACATCACCTCATAACATAAATCAGTGTCTGTCAATCAGCTATCAGCAGAGACACAATGCTTATGTAACATGCCCAGAAAAGCCCATATCTCACAGGTAATGGAGCACTGAGAGAAAGACCAAAACAAAACATCTGATTGGACCAGGAAGAAAGGAAGAGCGCTATGATTGACAAAATAGATTATAGGTACATATGAGATTATGAAGCTCCCAAGCAGAGGAAAAAAAATAGAGGAGAAAATAGTAAAGTGTTGTGTGGTGGGGTGTGAGAAGGGAATGTGAGATAGTGAAGGTGAGAGAGAAAGAATGCCAAAAACAGTGAGATGAATGATAGAAAAGGAGCAAACGTGTCTGTTCAGAAGGAAAGCATGTGTGTGAACGCTGTTTTTGCAATGTGCAGGAAAAATGAAAGGCAAAGATGGAGCGATAGCATGTGAGAATTTTTAGCTGGTACTTTAAATGAATACAAAACAAAATAGAGTCAGAAATTTTTTTTTTAGTTTAATCTTTTTTAATTAAGTAAGATTTTCCTTTAACAAATGGTCAGTGAAATGAAGTGCTAAACCAACCTTATATATATATATATATATATCTTTTTTAATTAAGTAAGATATATATATATATATATATATATAAACAAAAATATAATAATGAAAACAAGCCTTAATGCCTCTCATGCTTCATTATTATTGGAAAACAAGTTAATAAAAAGAAAGCTAATTAAAAAGTGTGGGTAACAGGGTTGCAAAACATGCAGTAACACGTTTGAGCATTAAATCAACAAAGTTCTGTATTTGTAGAACATTCCATTTGTATGTAAAAATTAAGGAAAATTAAATCTTGAAGAGTGTGGGACAGAGAGAGAGAAATAGGAACACTAATGCAATAGCACATTAGTCTTCAGTGACTGACCATAATAATGCAAACGGCGGGAGAATGACACAGCCAGAGTGAAAGTCAAGAGCAACAAAAATGTGCTGGCAGTTATGAATGCATGATCAATACAAGACAGAAAGTGAAAGAGATCGAATAAGAAGGGAGAGAGTGCTAAAGCAAAAAAGCCCATGTGTGTCATGGAGAGGGAGAATGAAAAATGATAGCAGTTACCGCGTCTGGTGAAAGATCGGTTATTACACAAGCTGAGAGACAAACAGCTTCTTTTACGGAGAAATAAAGACACTCATCCATTTAAATCATCAAGGGCTCTGGGGTTGGCCACGCTCATTCGCGGCCCAGGTAAGGAGAATGCCGGGTGGTCTTCCGTGCCATCCTCTATCGCCATTCATCATGTCAGGGGTACGTCCTCTCTTCTCTCGGGGCACGCTGGGTAATTTCGTTGACCAGAATGTGGCGCTGTCGACGGAGAGTTTTGTTATTTACTACACACTTAGTTCTTTTCCTCACCCTGACACGCACACAATTTATGAGGACAATTGCAAGGCCCGCCGCGCTCCAACGGAGCCCTCCCTGATGGATAGAAAGGCAGAGATGGGGGAAAAATGTAAGAAATGGGAAAGAGAGAAACATGCGGGGTGGAGCAGGAAAGAGACGTCTCGAGCAAAACTTGATGAAAAGTTTATGTTTCTTTGCCTCGCTGGATTTCAATCTTTCAAGAGCGCAGAACATGAGTTTATGATCAGGGTCACCGTGACAAGAGGGGATACATGGTGTTCTCCTTTCCACTGCGAGCGGAAAAGAAACATGAGAATTCTGAATATTTTGACAGCTAGGGTGAGAGAGAATGACAGAGTAATGCCTGAATGTGTGTGTGTGTGTGTGTGCGTACGCACGGGTGTTGGAGGTTAGTGCATGCGCCTCAGGATAAAAGAGGCCTGAGAAACACTGTTTTGTGGAACACCTGGTCTTAAACTCGGCTGAAGTGAAGCTTGCTCTCATCTATCTTGTAAAATGCCAGTAAGCCACCAAATGTCATCCGAATGTCACTTCCTCCGCTGTCTGTTCTTAAGTCTTTCATTTGAGAGAGGGACTCTGTGGTCTGACACTATACTGTAGAGATGTGCCCAAAGTCAAATACCCGATTCAGAAAGGCCCAAGTAATGCCTTACATACGAATTACAAATAGATATATAAAAATTTTATAAAATAAATATAATAGAACAATATTTTAATAAACATATTTAAAGTTGCAGCACAAGAGTGGGTCTGTGAAGCCAACTAGTGTGAACTTCATGAATGAAAATGTGGGCACGGTGTGATTCTTAAGTTTAAATTGGATGGAGCTTGGCAGTCTCATTTATTTGTGAATGTCTCAGAAATCTGAACTTCTCAAGAATAACATTAACTTACTATATTATACATGTTTGTATTTTATTCTACTTTTAGAAATGTCAGTGTTACTTTTTTAAAACCTTTAAGAGCAAGATATATCTGAAAACATGATTCTGTGTTTTAAGTAGGCTGCAGACGAATCAGAAATTTTAGAAATTCTTTTATAATGATTTGTGAACTAAAGCAGAAAACAAACACTTTCTGGAGTCACTTTGTGTTACGTGTTTACAAATTTGTACACACGTACTGTGTTACAACCATAATGACATTAAAATATTATGGTTTCAGTTGTGAAAGACTCTGTGTTGAATAACGATTTGAGTGAATGATTCAATGACTGCAAAATTGTGGCACAGTTTTTGTCACCACCTACTGGTGTAGCAATGGAACTTGCAGAAAGAGTCAGTGAACGAATCTTTTTGGTGAATAGGTTCAAAAGAATTGATTGAAACAAAGCAGAATCTCCACCACACACAACATATGCCATCAAAACACTACTATTCTTGTGCTCCAAAAGGCTGCAATTATTTAATAAAATCATAATAAAAACAGTAATCTTATACAATACTATTAAAAAATTAAAAACATTTTTTATATATTTCTTTTAAAATGTTATTTGTTATTGTGACAGCAAAGCTTTTCTGCAATCATTTTTCCAGTCTTCAGATCAGCCTTCAGTCTTACTGAACAGTAGTGTACCTACTGTACTTTTTTTAAAAGGCTGTAATAATGTGTGTGTGTGTGTGTGTGTGTGTGTGTGTGTGTGTGTGTGTGTGTGTGTGTATGCAAAATTGTATTAATTATAAAGGGCATAAATGCCATATTAAAACTATAAATGGAGTAGAGTTACATCTACAGTATATATATAAAAAAAGGCTTTTCATTTTGTTTGGTTTTAAGCCCCAAAAGATACAGGTGCACATACAGTACAAATATTAGCTGCACATCCCTGTCTGACATTTCCATCCAATTCACCACTGCTCTTCATGCTTCTCTCAGAAGAACCTTCACATGCTCCCTAAACACTTACAGTCATCAGATCATAACAATCCATTAAAGTAATCACTCTGGATAAGTCAATTTTCATAAAGGGTGTTAGATTAAACTTTAATGAGATTAGCCCAATTTATGTACCGTTTTATTCTAGGTTATAAATCGATAATCCACTGATTATATTATTCACTCAAGCAAAGCGCTTAAAGACTCGGTGCCGCTGATTTGGGCTTTATTTGATCAGTGTACACATCCTGTTTCACAGTAAGGAGTCCAATTGGGACTGTTCACTAGCAAACATATATATTTTTAGTCTCTTTAACACTGCCTAGTGTAAAAAGACAACAAACAGGGTGGAGAAAAGAAATTATCTAGAGAGAAGAGGGGTGAAGAGAGGAGGGGGGAGAAAATCAAGGCTATAAAAATAAAGCTGGGGCCGATAGGGAATAGATACCTTTGTTTTATTTTACATTTGAAGTTATTTTCATTTTAGTCTTATTGAATTGCATTCTACTAATATGAATGCAAAGAAGCAAATCCAACTCTCAAATCTCACTGCTTCTTTCTACACCTCTATCACACCAGAGGAGCCATCGGGTGATTGAACAGAAGAGTGAAGAGATATGCCCCTAATAGAGCATTGTCCAGTGGTGGGTAGCTCTGATGGGGCTCCCGGCGGAAGGGCTTGTGAAGCAAGTGAGGTTAATTTGAAATGTGTCGTGGGCAACGGTGCACAAAAAAGCTTTCCCTAACTCCAGCTGGCTGCTCTAGTCCCTCGCCCTCCCCTCCTCACTTCAAAACCGCTCTAAGGTAGCACAACTCCAAAGGGACACAGTGGACCGTCAAAGTCTGTCAGTTTGCTTGCTGCTTTTTATTGACGTGTACCTTAGTACTTCTGCTCACTTCTGCAAACCTTTAAATTGCTATTCACATTTTATAGAAATACGACCCAAAGTCTTGTGTTAATAATAAGGAATTTTCTGGACTGATTTTTTACATGTTTTTTAGGGGCCTTTCACACAGAATGCGTTTTTCCTAGTGCTGTCAAACAATTAATCGCAATGTATTGAAAGTGAAAGTGAAAGTGAAAGTGAAAGTGAAATCAATGTTTTTGTTTACATAATATATGTGTGTGTGCTGTGTATATTTATTTTGTATATATAAATGCACGTATGTTAATTTATAATTTTTATGTTAATAATGTATGTTTTTATATATAATATATAAATATAGACAATGTAAATACATTTAAACATTTTCCAAATATATGATGTAAGGCGTGCGTGCGTGTGTAACAATACATAATAAATATACACAGTACACACACATATATTATGTAAACAAAAACTTTTATTTTGGATGTGATTAATCATTTGACAGCACTAGTTTTTCCATTTCACTTTTCCGTTGTTTTTCTATGCTAGACGGAGGTATTTGACCATTGCAGCATCTTGCACATGACACGCATTCTAAAAACACAGAACTGAAGTTCAAATAAGTTGTTTTTCTACAGATATTTTTCTTTCAATGCAGTATTCAAATTATAAATTCACACTTGACTCATAAGTATATTAACTAATGTCTGCAAACAGATGAAAACCAGTGAAAAACACTATAAATATGACTGTTTTTTCATGAAATTTCATGAATAATTGTTACCTTGTTACAAAGGTTTGTAAGCATGTGAATAGACAAAATGATAATGAATAGATTGAAAGATAAATATTCATTTTGAAATCCGTGAACCAAAATATTGGGCATTTACTTTTTCCTATTCATATATATGCATACTTTTATTTAATTTATTTGAACTGCAAAATGTTTTGCCTGTTCGCCAAAAACTATTTTCTGTAATCATCATTATGCAACAAATGCTGTCGACTAATCCCCAGAACATTTGTTTTGGTATTTCTCACCACATAACTGCATTCATATCTGAGAATTCTATTTAAAACACCCACTATGCAGTGTTACAGACATATGGTGTAATCAGATACGGACATCCATTTGTTTCACTGCATAATAAAAGCCAACGTCCCCAACAAACTTTCCTCACTTGAAATCCTCTCAGTGGATCCCATCCAGCTAGCAGAGCACATATGGCCAAAGAATGGCTCCTGCCCTCTGCTTCCGATGTAGGTTAATGAATTCATTGTCAGTCAGCTGGTGTGGTCATCATATTTTATGTCGTCACACTGAAACACCCACACCTGAGCGCCTCTGTGTCAGATTGTTGCACACTGCAGTTTGTGTGCTCCGTGTGGCACTATGCTGGGCACAGAACCAGCGTGAGAGTGACAGGGATGGGCGATGCAGAACAAGCAGGATGTGCCCATTCATCAGCAAGCGTGTCGGGAGCTAATAAAACACACAAATGTGTGATTCAGACAGATTTTGGAAGTTGCATTAATCACTGCTCTGTAGGAGGTGCAGTATGGCTTTTGTTTGAACATGTGGGTGTGTTATAATTATTTTCAAGAGTGAAAACATGCCTTGTCTAAGCAAAAATAATACAGGTTTTCACACTACTGACATCAGTGGGTGTGGATATTGGCTTTCCCAGTGGTCTTCCTCCATCTAAACGGGACATGGAGTTGGGTCAGACATCTCAGACTTAAACATTAATAGATTTGTCATGGAAAAGACAACGTCACAGTGATAGAAAAAAGTGGCCCAGGGAACAACAGACTGCACAGATAAGGACTGCTGGCTCGAAAAAATGCAATTCAGATTGCATTCTTTGTTCACTTTTAATTGAATCTATTTTGCTGTTATATCTTTCGAGAGGACAATTACTCCCTGCAATGTTGCCAAGGGTTTCCAAGCTCGAGCAATAATAGAAAACAACGCAATATCAATGACGGCAGGGGAAAATATTCCTTCAGGACTCAGCTGAAATGTTGCAGTTGTAAATGCGACTATGTTAGTCATCTTTAAAAGGAGAAATTAAAACGGGTTATCCACAAATTCAAGAAGCGGTTTTATAACGGAGTTTTACTGCTTTACAAATGAATGTGGGCTGAAAGTGATTATTTACATCTGTTTAATTAAATCAATTTTAATGGGAAGATTTGCATTTACTGTTTTGCATTCAGCAGATGCTTTTATTCAAAGTGACTTAATTTGCATTCAAGGTACACATTTTATCAGTTTTTGCTTTCCTTGGGAATTGTACCCGTGATCTTGGCATTGCTAGTGCCATACTTTCCTAATTGAAAAATTGTGAACCTTGTTTGCAGGACTGTAGTCAAGTGCTAGTTTAGTGCAAGTTCTAATGTCAACTCACTACTACAACCAATGTGTTACGTCCAACTTTTAGTTCTTGCACTTGTTTCATCAATTGAGCAAAACTACACTTACAAATAACATTACAAAAAAAAAAACAATTTTAAATAAATACTGTTCTTTTGAATTTCCTATTCATTAAAAAATCCTGATAAAACTGTATCACTGTTTCCACACACACAAAAAAATGTAAATAAATAAATAAGCAGCATAACTGTTTTCAACAATGATAATACTAAGAAATGTTTTTTGAGCACCAAATCAGCATATTAGAATGATTTCTGTAGTATCATGTGACACTGAAGACTGGAGTAATGGCTGCTGAAAATTCACCTTTTCCATCATAGGAATAAATTATATTTTCAGATATTTTCAAATAGAAAACAGGTATTTAAATTGTAGTACTGTTTCACAATATTAGTGTTTTTACTGTATTTTTTATTAAATGAACATAAGAGACAGCATAAGGGACATCTTGAAATAAATAAATAAATAAATATTACCCACCCCAGACTTTTGAGCAGCAATGCATAAAAACTTGAAAAGAGCTGCTTGGCTTACAGTTCTTGTCCCCTTTTTTTTAATTTCATCTTTCTCAAATCTGATGGCTCTTTAGCTTGGCAAAATGTGCACAGATGTCTGCTATCATGAATACTGAATACTTGGACATCCCCACTTTTTCACATACTTTCTTGCATACAGTGTAAGATGGAAATATGCATATTTGGACACAGAGAGAGAGAGATAAGAGTCCAAATTGCTTATTGAATACTGAATGAATGCACAACAAATCCTTTTCACCCAACATTTGTGAACATGCACAAACCCACACCTTTGCCGAGCGTAAACACCTTTGTCAAAACAGGTTGAGCAACCGGACATGCTGAGCAGGCAGAAGGTTCAATCCCTTCGCTACTTCCAAACACTCCTGCCTTCTCTTTTCTGTAACTGCAAATGAGACAGAGACCAAGAGGTCTGCTTTACAAGCAACAGCTTAAAGGATTACCATTAATTAGATGTCAGGGACAGAAAAGGGCTTTGCCTGTCTTGGCCATGATACAATATCTCCTAATCTTGCTGTGCTCCTGGATAAAAAGAAATCAGTCCATTGACAGAGAAAAGAGCAAATGAAAAAAAGAAAGTATGAGAGGGGCAGAGAGATAGTCTTTGGGAAGGTAGAAGGATAGAGAAAAGAGAGCAAGGGCTGAGATACTGATGGAGAGAGGGATGAAAAGCAGAGGAAAATAATAGTGCAGAAGCTCTTTAGGACTTTCTGTGTCTTGCTCTCAAAAGGACAATGAACCATCTCTATGGAAACAGAGAAAAAGAGAGCAAAGAATATTGATAGGGATGAAAGGATGTGGCCATCAGACAGGAAGTGACAGAGTTAATAAAAAGGGGATATGGGGAGAAAGAGCGAGGGCATGTCAAGGAAAAGAACAAGGACTGGAAAATGACAGCACCATGAATGAGATATAACTCACATGAGCCAAAGCACACAGACATGTGGATGAACAAGAGGTCAAACCACACCACCTGCACACCAAGGCTGCATCCAAAACCAATGCAGCTGCCCAAATCAGTCAATAATTTCATATGCAGTATTTTGTGCATGAAGACACCTTGTCCAACGAATAAGCAGTTATTCATATTTTATATTGCATAATGTTGTCATGTCTGCATTAACTAAAGCACCACAGATCATTTTTATACAAAAAAGCATCAATTGGTAATATCGACCATCTAATGTTCAATGGCTAATCATAATGTCTTTCATTATAAGCATAAGCAGTGGTTGAATTTGAGAAACTTTTGTAAGCAAAGTAGGTCGATTGTCCTTTGTCAATAGTGTAGCGATGCATGATGCTTAAAAGGTCACTTCCAAACCAAGGAGCTTTGTATTTGTAACTGTGGTGAATTTGTCTGTTATAAGTTCAGCAAATTTCTGATCCAATGTGAAATCCGTATGGGGAATTTTTTTGGCTCACATGTCCCTCACCTGCAAATTCCAGATTGCATAGATTCCATTTTGCCCATGAAATTTAGTGATACAAAGGTAAATGTGACCACACCTTTATGATGTACAACAAATTCAAGTTATTAAATATTTAATGACTACAATGATTAATTCACAGAAGAAATTAAATTATCACAGGATTATGCAATATTACGGGCAGTGAAGGATACATCTATGTTGAAAAACAACCAAATTACAACATGCCAATCAACAAGAAGTGACACAAATATTGAATCTGGATATGCCTTATTGCTTTCTGTAAACACATATAAAAACAAGAAACAAACCAACCCATAGAGCTTTTCCCTCAGAGCTGCAGGACACATTACCTCATGACAGTATGCAGATTGTAGACAACCAGGTTCACCAGACAGCCACAAAAACATCAGATATGTCTGCTGATGGGCATTTGACAGCTTGGTTTTTGATAAGATTTATGCCTCTAATGGGTAATGGGTGCCCTGACCTGGCCTGCAGCCATGTTTCACCAGACCTGCATGGAGATGAGGGGACACGTCCTCCTTATCTAAGACAGACACTGCACTCCCCCTGAGGCATGTAAACTCATTCAATCCCACCTTTCTAACCTGTATATTTTGGTCAGGGAGGACAGTGAAATTATTATTCTTATAAATAAGAGCTTTCCATTGTCTGCGGAAACATTTATCTGACCCATATCACCAAGTGAGATGTTGTTTAATCTCAGAAAATGGTAGAAAACTGGCCTCTCTAGCAGATGCGGTTTAGGGGAAACGCAGTATGTGTGTGTATGTGTCCACACAACGGAACAGGACACCCCAATGCTTCAGAGCTGATCCATAATGCAAGTCACTGTCAGCTCTGAACAACAGAGCTGTTTTTTATTAGTATTTGCAGTTGTTTTGCATTGTAGAACAAAGTTTTAGCATCTTATCATCAAACTTAGCATCATTGCTGAGGAGAGGGACAAAGGTTTGAGAAATGGAATAACGCAATTGTGTGTGTGTTCTTGAGGAAGGATGTCTGTAGAGGTAAGGGGTTCAGAGGGGCTTCCCTCAGAGCCCCCATCCCAACGAGACGCTAATTACTTTGGGGACCTTGAGATTTCATGGGATTTAAAGCAAAGGGGTGGGGGGGGGTTCCAATTTACTCCGATACTTGATGTTTGCTTCCATCAGAGTTGCGATTCGATGTCTAAAAGCAAACACACGGGGTGCACATTGGTGTACCCTGATAAAGTAAAATGCTATTAAGAAGCTGTCTGCCTGCAGGGTTTATCCCTCAGGACTGCATATAAGGTAATAATCTCCAGGACAAACAAATTGTCCCTCCCAAAAGACACATATATTGGACACACTATCATACTCGCATCCAACAATTGACAGAGAAAATTCCGCATTTCCAAAGATATCTTAAATAAATGAAATACAAAAAACCCTGTGAGCATTTAAAGATGCGATGAGAGGCTTAGTTTGTTGATGAAGTCATAATTCAGATGTTTTAATAGGGCAGGACATAGACATTTACTGAGAGCAGTGAAAGGACAATGACCAGTTTGTAGATGAAAACTTGTCCTACAGTGCCTTTGTCCTCTAGTTTTCCTTTTCTAATATCCAACAAATTTCCTGGAAATGAAAGGAATTTGGAGGCCTTTGCTTGAACATGCGCTCAATATTAGCATGTGATTACGCATGTTGCCAGCATCAGTTTTTGCTTTGTTACCCTGGAGGACAGCGCATGATATCTCACACTGAGATAAAGGGTGTTATTCACTTCTGACAGCTGTTTACTAAATGCGGCACTGCTCTTGCGTAAATGAGAGTAAATAAGAAACCGTTTGCATAAGATATGCAACCTTTTTCCTTCATTCATTCAAGTCTTCATGTCATACGGTAAAAGACTTCTATAATCTTTTAGCACCATATTGATTAATGTGCTTTATATGAATGAAACGCACAAATAAAAGTGTCACCTATGCTAAAGGATGATGCCCTGGCATGACAAATGTTAATTACTTTTTAGACAGCTGAAAACAGATAAGGCGTAATGCTAGGTAAATGAGAGAGGTTGAAACAAAGCCACAGCGAGCCTGTATATTTCAAAACGCAATACAACAGTCGCACTTTATCAACAAAGAGTTAGCATCGTAGCGCAGATGAGTCTTGACGGAGTCAGTTATAAGCTACTTTGTGTTGTGTGTGTTTACAAGTTTATTTGTATGTTTTTCCCAGACCTATGCGTGTTTTTTTCCCAGCAGGACCCGTTTGAGAACACAAAGTGGAGCTGTCGTGCCTTTATTGATGCAAGTACTGTAAATGCGAAAGCTATGCAAATTAAGTTAGAGATTTGCATATCACTAAGAATAAGTATACGTATTTCTGCCTTAGCTTTATGCAAATGCCTTAAGAATTAAAGACCATATGGAGCTCATATATCTACATTAATGGGTTATGCAGTCCCCCTCTTTGAAAATAGGAGATTATACAGAATAAGACTTGCATTTCTCCACACTTCAGAATTAGCAACGGTATTGTGAGAAGCTTTGGTTATCATCTGCAGCTCGACTTTAAAGACCCTCTAAGCACCTGCCCACCCACATACATAGCGCAGTGACCAATAAAATGAAAATTTGAAGAACAGTAAACCACTGCTCATCTCCACTCTCGCACCGTCATTCCATTCTCGCCATTATTGTCAGTTTTGTGTTTTTAATATGGAAGATGCTTTCATTTAGCCTCAGTGGGAGACCCTCATGAATGTGTAGCATTTTATGACAATTAAGCTGGTTATTGAGATCAGTAAACTGAAGGAGTACTAAAAAATCTGTCATTATTTACTCATCATAATGCCATTTTCAAGCTCCAAATATACATCATAAAATTAGTCAATCTGACATATGTGCTATAACCCAAGTCTTGGCAAAAACTTATTTTGGGAACCTAAGAATCGAAAGAATCATTGGGCTACATAATGTTAAAATAAGAAAAAATAAAATTTAGATTTTTCTGATAAATGTGATCAAATTTTTTTTAATCTTTTTAAAAAGATTTTTAAAAGAAAAAGGTTTGTAGGGCTGCATAATTTGGCCAAAATGTTTGGAATTATATCAACATTTATTTTACATGTTATTATGATTGTTATTATTACTAAATAAAAATATCAAACAAATATTGCTATTGTAATATTTTCCAATAAGATTAAAAAATGATTGATAAATAAGTAAATTCAATCAATCAATCAAATTTGTAGTACAATTGTAAAATTACAGTACTAATATTTATGGCTGTCTTAACTTCTACATTTTCAAACATTAAACCATCAAATTTTTAATTAGGCAGAAAACCACAGGGAGCACTTAAAGCTTCTCTTTTACTGACAACAGCTGGTTCTCAATACAAGTTTGAGAAGATGGTTTTGTGCATGTGCATATGAGGATATGAATTTGTTCCAAACTCCCAGCACATGGAGAGATGAGTTAGTGTAAAACAGCATTTACTGTAAACCAAGCCACTCTGAGCCACTGAAAACAATGAATCATGAGCTGCATGTGTGTAAATGAACACAGTGCCACACTTCACTTCAAAACACACAGTGCATAAACTTAAATCAACTTGCGGCCTTTGATAACTGAACTAAGCCACATTTCTCAATTTTGCTTTTATTCTGATCAGTTTAATCCTTGAACCAGAGCAACATGCTTATTGAAAAGAACTGGTTCAAAAGAATTTCTTCTCTGATCTACTTCACAAATTGAACTCACCGACTCAATGATTCGCTTTTCAGCTGTCAAGTTAGCAGCATACTGAAGGGAAACGTTATCAGTGAATAATGACTTAAATTTCAATCTGGTCATCGCAAAGTTATAATACTGCATCAGAAGACCTGGAAAATAGTGAGTGAGCTTTTGTTTTCTACTGTAGAAAGCAAGCCATGCGAGTTTTGAACAATGTGAAAGTTAGTAAATGATGAATTTTCAGTTTTAGGGGAAATATAAGTAAAGGAAAGTCGGAGAGAAAAGGGAGGGGAGAGTGCAGAAAGAGAGGGGAAGAAATGCAAAACAGCTGACAAATTTAGAAGTGTTTGTGTATGAAAGTTTGTGTATATACACCTGTGTCTGTAGGGGGTAGCATCATTAAATGACAGAGGTCTGTGTTTATGGATAAAGGCATAAATGCCATGGATTTCTTCTTTAATTGACCACTCAGTGGGCGAAATGTCAACCTCGGCAGCTCTGTTGGGTCGTAGATGGGGCTTAAGTGTGTGCCCTGTGTGCGTACAGTGTGAGTGTGGGTGGGTGACAGACAGAATAAAACCTCTGAGAATGGGGAGATGCAAGAGACAATCAGTTGTGGTGAGAAAGGTGTGTGAGAGAGATATAGTGTAATTAGAGAGCAAGATAGCAGCTTTCGGCACAAACATAGAGCCGAGTCTGGGGAACAGGGACAGGTACAAACAGGCTGAGCGAGTATGTGTGTGTGTGTGCGTGTGTGTGTAAGAGAGTTGGGGTGAATGCACGAAACAGTTATTTTTAGTGGTATTTCATGGCAAACACCATCGTCACACACTTCTTTTGACATGTACATCAAATTAACTCCTCTCTCAGCTCCTTTCAATGACCTAAGAGGCTCATCCTGTCTGTTTGAGATGACCATGCCCTCTGTATATGACCTTATGTCTTCTATAATGTGTCATGTGGATTTTCCTTCAAATACTACTATCCCTCTGCTTGGGCTAAGTACCCTTTGCTGGAAGATGCATATTGATATATTGAGTCGTTAAGCTCCACCATCATTGTGGGGCTCAAGGGCTACAAGACCATAGAATAAGATTGATTTGCAACCCTGTGATTTCCTTGAATGTCAACTTTTAATTTGTGGCACTGGCACAGACACTAACCCAGGGGCAAATGGAGCCATTTGTACATGAAATGATATAAAGTATAAAAAATGTAAATAAAAATAAAATAAATGAAAATAAATGAAAAATACCCAACATTTTTACCAATAAAATATCTCAGTTATATTCAAAATATTTTGGAGTTGAAAGTCAGTGTCAAAACAGATAATGATGGTCTGAATTAGCAAATATCATTAGACCAAAACACAGTCAATTATTTTGAATTTATGTTAAGAAAAACTCTATAACTCTATAAACTGTACTAAAAAGATCACCCCTATAATTAAACATTGAATGGAGGTGAACAGAAAGAAAAATGCTAATTCTGCATTTTCTTAGAAGATATTTTTTAAATATAAATAAATATTGTTTTAAAAACACATTACAGTGAAACCATTTTATTTAAGATTCAATAACAGCTAAGTTATATAGAATTATGTTGTTTTATGTAATGGTAATGAAAGGGGGAAAAACAAACATTTTGAAAATGAAAAAGTTCTATTAAAAGTATCTTTGGTGCACAAATGGCACAGTTCCCTGAGAATGAGTCAAAACTTTCCAAAGGTACTTATGACTTTCTATGGAAATATCTCAGAAATACAATCTTGCAGAAAGCCGTACTGTTGTCATGTACTTGTGAGTATTTTCTCCAAGCACATATGGAGGGGCAGAACCAGTGGCACCTTGGATTAAAATACAAGCAATAATAGTGTGCATATTTTTAATTTCATAATGCAACCTGATCTCTATTGGCAGCTTGTAGGCTGAGCCTGCTTGCGTCGGGCAGTCAGGATCCCCATTTATCTAACGTGGGCTGCCAGTAAACCCAGCCAAATGCAGCTATCGCTCATTACCAAGCCATATCCAGGAATGGATCCTGCAAACTCCTACTCCATTCTAGAACAGTGACATCCCTGAACAACCCCAGTGACAGGCCTGTGCTGTGACAGTTCAGCAGAAAGGTCACGTTCAACCCAGCGACAGCAGAACAGACGCCATCCATGGGATGTTTAGCTAGTTTAGGGAGAGAACTTGAGGCAGTAGAGCTCATTTCATTTTTTTTATTACTTCTACCCAAAACGGGTAAACATACACTATGCAGGTACAGAGAAACAAAGATAAATATAAAGTACGCTAAGGTACAAGCAAAAACAGTGAATTTCTCTACGAACTCTAACCCACCATTGTAAAGTAAAGAACAGTGTCAGCTGTCAACATGCTGAACTCTATACTGAGGTGCTCACCTCTACACGCTTCACAAAGAAAAACACTCTAGCCATTACACAACTTAGCTTTTCCCCTCAGGACTGACTGTACACTACTGCCATTTACCATCTTCCTCAAATTATACAATATCACTTAGTGTATATACTCATGTGTGCCAATATATACTGTATATACAAAAAAATGCATCACAGTTTACACAAAAATATTAAGCAGCACAGTTTTCGGAATTGATAATAATAATACATGTTTCTTGAGAACCCACTCAGCATATTAGAATAATTTCTGAAGGATCATGTGACACTGAAGACTGGAGTAATGGCTAATGAAAATTTAGTTTTGTCATCAAAGTTGTTACATATGTTACAATAGAAACAGTTCTTTTAAACTGTGGCTACGTTTTTTTACTGCATTTTTAATTACATGAATTCAGCCTTAGTGAGCATTAGATACTTTTTTTCAAAAACTCGCACTCTGCACAAAGTAGTTTAGTGGTAGTATTTTAATTCACATTAATCTCATCTAATGTATCTGTTCTATCAGTACAAAGAAAACTACAGAACTAAAGTAATTGTTAATTTACACAGTCAATAAATTTTCACCTTGCCTCCAGGCAAAAGCCTCAAGGAGGAGGAGGAGGATGGTAATGCAAGTTAAAAACTTCCTTTTCTTTTCCCCCTTCTTACTGGCAATGAGCTGTACAAACAAATGGAGAAATTCAAGCAGTTTTGTATGTAAAATATGTCAACATCTTCTCCATTACGAACTGTTATGCTTTCTCTCTTGCACACACACAGGATTTGTTCCCCCGCATTCTTTGAAGCCGTGTGTCTCAGGAGCTCGGGGGATGCTTCAGGTTTGGTGTGGACCTATCAGTGCCAGACAAGGCGTTAGGATTACACACACACAAGATTAAACCAGTGCCTCCGCCTGCTGGGATTCTAACCAATTATCAGCTGCCGTCTCACGGGATCTCGTGCGAATCCAGAGACCAGAACGGGGATGAAGTCAACCCCGCTGTTTCCCATGTCCATCTCATGTCCAGTATCCTGTCACATGGAGATAAAAACGGCACGCCTGGAAGCTCAGCGTATCACACAAAATCTAATCTCGCAATTTAGCTGCATGAAGCCTGCTGCTTGAGTGCTTGTTGTGCTCAAGTGTGTGCACTGCTTGTGTCTTTGGTTTCAATGGTGAGCGACATAAAATGGGATTTAGAGGCTAACAGACCGCTTTTAGGTGGCCGCACAAAAGAAGGGCTCTTTGTTGCCGAGTACAGCTGTGGTAAATTTTAGGACCCTTGTGAATGCCAGAGAAAGTGAGAGGAACGGAGTGTAATGAGAGCACTCAAACACCATATGCTGCTCTCCTGCTCCCAAGGTTGCCTTTTATTTTGTTCCTGCTTTTGAAAGTGTGCGAGTCTTTGAAAAAGGCAAGCCAAAGTGACCCTGGGAAGTGCACCGTCCCCTCGCTCCACTGTCCCGTAGCGGTTCTGGCCACTGAAAGACCTCTAGCACACCCCGGAAAACCCTAAAGACAAAATGCCACACAAAATGCCAGTAAAGCCCACCAGCTCGATGCCTAAGGTCTCATTTGTACCTCAAGGTCTGTTATCTCAGCCCACTGGGGTTTTGTGAAGTAGTGAGGGAGGCGAGAGGACTGTGTGTAGGTCAACACAGGTAACTGACCACAATACAATTTACACACCATCAACACCTTTCTTACAATGTAGAAGTAGAACACAGAGGTGTGAAATTGTCGTCGAGGGATGTTGAGGCCAATGGCGGTAGGTGTCCAAACACCTCAAGGCTCACGGTAGTCAAAGCCCGATGGCGTGTCGTGAAGGACACTTGTGAACCTGTCAACCCCATCTCATGAGAAAATGTAACTATTTTACAAGGTGGCAACTTGTAAACTATGAAAACAAACTATTTTTATACACTTACATCTAACCATTCCATTATGAAATTAAAAATATGCACAATATTATTGCTTGTATCCAAGGTGCCACTGGTTCTGCCCCTCCATATGTGCTTGGAGAAAATACTCAACAGTACATGACAACAGTACGGCTTTCTGCATGATTGTATATCTGATATATTTCCATAATAAATATCCCTGGAAAGTTTTAATTCATTCTTAGGAATCTGTGCCATTTGTTTACCAAAGATATTTTAATTTTAAAATATTTAAACTTTTTCATTTTAAAATGTTTGCTTTTTGTTGGATTTTTAGCCAATGTGCACATCCCCTTTCATTACCATTACATAAAAAGATCTATGTAAAAGTTCTATGTAAATTTGCAGTTATTGAATCTAAAATAACATGGTTTCACTGTATATTTTTTTGATGGAATTTAAAGACTCTTTACCAAGACTTTTACCAATCTGTGCCACTGTCCTTCAAACTACAAGGTTTTACTCATTTACAGATATGTTTAATCATTTAAAATAATAAAATTTAATGATCACCTTACAAGACAGGATAAGAATGCTGTTTAATTTTTACATTAATATATCTGTTACACTGAATGATGATG